>NW_025729107.1:0-144296 GCF_021461385.2 Schistocerca piceifrons
ATACAGTAAACCTGGAGTGAAGCATCGGAATCTATAGCTAGTGTCACAGGAACGGTTCAAAACATAGACACTAACAAGAGTCAGACTTCTTTTACTTAAGTCGGCATTGTGCCTTTTGTATTTAATTCCGATGCAATTTCTGTGTTTCATCGGCAATAAGAAGGTCCAAGGGATACAGTAAACCTGAAGTGAAGCATCGGAATCTGTAACTAGTGTCACTGAAATGGTTCAAAACATAGACAGTAAGAAGAGTCAGACTTCTTTTACTTAAGTCGGCATTGTGCCTGTTGTATTTAATTCCGATGCAATTTCTGTGTTTCATCGCCAATAAGAAGGTCCAAGGGATACAGTACACCTGGAGTGAAGCATCGAAGTCTATAACTAGTGTCACAGGAACGGTTCAAAACATAGACAGTAAGAAGAGTCAGTCTTATTGTACTTAATTCGGCATTGTGCTTTTGTATTTAATTCTGATGCAATTTCTGTGTTTCATCGTCAATAAGATGGTCAGAGGGATACATTAAACCTGAAGTGAAGCATCGGAATCTATAACTAGTGTCACAGGAATGGTTCAAAACATAGAGTGTTGGAAAATTCAGTCTTCTTGTACTTAAGTCGGCATTGTGCCTTTTCTATTTAATTCCGATGCAATTTCTGTGTTTCATCATCAATAATACGGTCGGAGGGATACACTAAACCTGAATTGAAGCATCGGAATCTAAAACTAGTGTCCCAGGGATGGTTCAAAACATAGTCAGTAAGAAGAGTCAGTCTTCTTGTAGTTAAGTCGGTATTGTGCCTTTCGTATCTAATTCCGATGCAATTTTTGTGTTTCATCGGCAATAAGAAGGTCCCCTGGGATACAGTAACCCTGGAGTGAAGCATCGAAGCCTATAACTAGTGTCACAGAAACGGTTCAAAACATAGGCAGTAAGAGGAGTCAGACTTCTTTTACTTAAGTCTGCATTGTGCCTATTGTATTTAATTCCGATGCAATTTCTGTGTTTCATCGGCAATAAGAAGGTCCAAGGGATACAGTACACCTGGAGTGAAGCATCGAAGTCTATAACTAGTGTCACAGGAATGGTTCAAAACATAGACTGTAAGAAGAGTCAGTCTTCTTGTACTTAATTCGGCATTGTGCCTTTTGTATTTAATTCTGATGCAATTTCTGTGTTTTGTCGTCAATAAGAAGGTCAGAGGGATACAGTAAACCTGAAGTGAAGCATCGGAATCTATAACTAGTGTCACAGGAATGGTTCAAAGCATAGTCAGTAAGAAGAGTCAGTCTTCTTGTACTTAAGTCGGCACTGTGCTTTTTGTATTTAATTCCGATGCAATATCTGTGTTTCATCGTCAATAAGTAAGTCCAAGGGATACAATAAACCTGGAGTGAAGCATCGGAATCTATAACTAGTGTCTCAGGGATGGTTCAAACCATAGACAGAAGATGAGTCAGTATTCTTGTACTTAAGTCGGCATTGTGCCGTTTCTATTTAATTCCGATGCAATTTCTGTGTTTCATCGTCAATAAGAAGGTCCAAGGGATACAGTAAACCTGAAGTGAAGCATCGGAATCTATAACTAGTGTCACAGGAATGGTTAAAAACATAGACAGTAGGAAGAGTCAGTCTTCTTGTACTTAAGTCGGCATTGTGCCTATTGTATTTAATTCCGATGCAATTTCTGTGTTTCATCGTCAATAAGAAGGTCCAAGGGATACAGTAAACCTGAAGTGAAGCATTGGAATCTATGACTAGTGTCACAGGAATGGTTCAAATCATAGTCAGTAAGAAGAGTCAGTCTTCTTGTACTTAAGTCGGTATTGTGCCTTTTGTATTTAATTCTGATGCAATTTCTGTGTTTTATCGTCAATAAGAAGGTCCAAGGGATACAGTAAACCTGGAGTGAAGCATCGAAGTCTATAACTAGTGTCACAGGAATGGTTCAAAACGTAGACAGTAAGAAGAGTCAGTCTTCTTGTACTTAATTCGGCATTGTGCCTTTTGTATTTAATTCTGATGCAATTTCTGTGTTTTATCGTCAATAAGAAGGTCAGAGGGATACAGTAAACCTGAAGTGAAGCATCGGAATCTATAACTAGTGTCACAGGAATGGTTCAAAGCATAGTCAGTAAGAAGAGTCTGTCTTCTTGTACTTAAGTCGGCACTGTGCTTTTTGTATTTAATTCCGATGCAATATCTGTGTTTCATCGTCAATAAGTAGGTCCAAGGGATACAATAAACCTGGAGTGAAGCATCGGAATCTATAACTAGTGTCTCAGGGATGGTTCAAACCATAGACAGAAGATGAGTCAGTATTCTTGTACCTAAGTCGGCATTGTGCCGTTTCTATTTAATTCCGATGCAATTTCTGTGTTTCATCGTCAATAAGAAGGTCCAAGGGATACAGTAAACCTGAAGTGAAGCATCGGAATCTATAACTAGTGTCACAGGAATGGTTAAAAACATAGACAGTAGGAAGAGTCAGTCTTCTTGTACTTAAGTCGGCATTGTGCCTATTTTATTTAATTCCGATGCAATTTCTGTGTTTCATCGTCAATAAGAAGGTCCAAGGGATACAGTAAACCTGGAGTGAAGCATCGGAATCTAAAACTAGTGTCCCAGGGATGGTTCAAAACATAGACAGTAAGAAGAGTCAGCCATCTTGTACTTAAGTCGGCATTTTGCTTTTTGTAATTAATTCCGATGCAATTTCTGTGTTTCATCGTCAATAAGAAGGTCAGAGGGATACAGTAATCCTGAAGTGAAGCATTGGAATCTATGACTAGTGTCACAGGAATGGTTCAAATCATAGTCAGTAAGAAGAGTCAGTCTTCTTGTACTTAAGTCGGTATTGTGCCTTTTGTATTTAATTCCGATGCAATTTCTGTGTTTCATCGTCAATAAGAAGGTCCAAGGGATACAGTTAACCTGAAGTGAATCATCGGAATCTACAACTAGTGTCACAGGAATGGTTCAAATCATAGTCAGTAAGAAGAGTCAGTCTTCTTGTACTTAAGTCACCATTGTGCCTTTTCTATTTAATTCTGATTCAATTTCTGTGTTTCATCGTCAATAAGAAGGTCCAAGGGATACAGTAAACCTAGAGTGATGCATCGGAATCCATAAACAGTGTCACAGGAATGGTTCAAAACATAGACAGTAAGAAGAGGCAGACTTCTTTTACTTAAGTCGGCATTGTGCCTTTTGTATTTAATTCCGATGCAATCTCTGTGTTTCATCGTCAATAAGACGGTCGGAGGGATACAGTAAACCTGAAATGAAGCATCGGAATCTATGACTAGTGTCACAGGAATGGTTCAAAACATAGTCAGTAAGAAGAGTCAGTCTTCTTGTACTTAAGTCGGTATTGTGGCTTTTGTATTTAATTCCGATGCAATTTCTGTGTTTCATCGTCAATAAGATGGTCCAAGGGATACAGTAAACCTGAAGTGAAGCATCGGAAACTGTAACTAGTGTCACAGGAATGGTTCAAAACATAGACAGTAAGAAGAGTCAGACTTCTTTTACTTAAGTCGGCATTGTGCATGTTGTATTTAATTCCGATGCAATTTCTGTGTTTCATCGCCAATAAGAAGGTCCAAGGGATACAGTAAACCTGGGGTGAAGCATCGAATTAAATAACTAGTGTCACAGGAACGGTTCAAAACATAGACAGTAAGAAGAGTCAGTCTTCTTATACATAAGTCGGCATTGTGCCTTTTGTATTTCACTCCGATGCAATTTTTGTGTTTCTTCGTCCATAAGAAGGTCCGAGTGATACAGTAAACCTCAAGGGAAGCATCTGAATAAAAAACTAGTGTCACAGGAAAGGTTGAAAACTTAGACAGTAGGATGAGTCAGTCTTCTTGTACTTAAGTCGGTATTGTGCGTTTTCTATTTAATTCCGATGCAATTTCTGTGTTTCATCATCAATAATACGGTCGGAGGGATACACTGAACCTGAATTGAAGTATCGGAATCTAAAACTAGTGTCCCAGGGATGGTTCAAAACATAGACAGTAAGAAGAGTCAGTCTTCTTGTACTTAAGTCGGCATTGTGCTTTTTGTAATTAATTCCGATGCAATTTCTGTGTTTCATCGTTAATAAGAAGGTCCAAGGGATACAGTTAACCTGAAGTGAAGCATCGGAATCTATAACTAGTGTCACAGGAATGGTTCAAAGCATAGTTAGTAAGAAGAGTCAGTCTTCTTGTACTTAAGTCGGCACTGTGCTTTTTGTATTTAATTCCGATGCAATATCTGTGTTTCATCGTCAATAAGTAAGTCCAAGGGATACAATAAACCTGGAGTGAAGCATCGGAATCTATAACTAGTGTCTCAGGGATGGTTCAAACCATAGACAGAAGATGAGTCAGTATTCTTGTACTTAAGTCGGCATTGTGCCGTTTCTATTTAATTCCGATGCAATTTCTGTGTTTCAACGTCAATAAGAAGGTCCAAGGGATACAGTAAACCTGAAGTGAAGCATCGGAATCTATAACTAGTGTCACAGGAATGGTTAAAAACATAGACAGTAGGAAGAGTCAGTCTTCTTGTACTTAAGTCGGCATTGTGCCTATTGTATTTAATTCCGATGCAATTTCTGTGTTTCATCGTCAATAAGAAGGTCCAAGGGATACAGTAAACCTGAAGTGAAGCATTGGAATCTATGACTAGTGTCACAGGAATGGTTCAAATCATAGTCAGTAAGAAGAGTCAGTCTTCTTGTACTTAAGTCGGTATTGTGCCTTTTGTATCTAATTCTGATGCAATTTCTGTGTTTTATCGTCAATAAGAAGGTCCAAGGGATACTGTAAACCTGGAGTGAAGCATCGAAGTCTATAACTAGTGTCACAGGAATGGTTCAAAACGTAGACAGTAAGAAGAGTCAGTCTTCTTGTACTTAATTCGGCATTGTGCCTTTTGTATTTAATTCTGATGCAATTTCTGTGTTTTATCGTCAATAAGAAGGTCAGAGGGATACAGTAAACCTGAAGTGAAGCATCGGAATCTATAACTAGTGTCACAGGAATGGTTCAAAGCATAGTCAGTAAGAAGAGTCAGTCTTCTTGTACTTAAGTCGGCACTGTGCTTTTTGTATTTAATTCCGATGCAATATCTGTGTTTCATCGTCAATAAGTAGGTCCAAGGGATACAATAAACCTGGAGTGAAGCATCGGAATCTATAACTAGTGTCTCAGGGATGGTTCAAACCATAGACAGAAGATGAGCCAGTATTCTTGTACTTAAGTCGGCATTGTGCCGTTTCTATTTAATTCCGATGCAATTTCTGTGTTTCATCGTCAATAAGAAGGTCCAAGGGATACAGTAAACCTGAAGTGAAGCATCGGAATGTATAACTAGTGTCACAGGAATGGTTAAAAACATAGACAGTAGGAAGAGTCAGTCTTCTTGTACTTAAGTCGGCATTGTGCCTATTGTATTTAATTCCGATGCAATTTCTGTGTTTCATCGTCAATAAGAAGGTCCAAGGGATACAGTAAACCTGGAGTGAAGCATCGGAATCTAAAACTAGTGTCCCAGGGATGGTTCAAAACATAGACAGTAAGAAGAGTCAGCCATCTTGTACTTAAGTCGGCATTTAGCTTTTTGTAATTAATTCCGATGCAATTTCTGTGTTTCATCGTCAATAAGAAGGTCAGAGGGATACAGTAATCCTGAAGTGAAGCATTGGAATCTATGACTAGTGTCACAGGAATGGTTCAAATCATAGTCAGTAAGAAGAGTCAGTCTTCTTGTACTTAAGTCGGTATTGTGCCTTTTGTATTTAATTCCGATGCAATTTCTGTGTTTCATCGTCAATAAGAAGGTCCAAGGGATACAGTTAACCTGAAGTGAATCATCGGAATCTACAACTAGTGTCACAGGAATGGTTCAAATCATAGTCAGTAAGAAGAGTCAGTCTTCTTGTACTTAAGTCACCATTGTGCCTTTTCTATTTAATTCTGATTCAATTTCTGTGTTTCATCGTCAATAAGAAGGTCCAAGGGATACAGTAAACCTAGAGTGATGCATCGGAATCCATAAACAGTGTCACAGGAATGGTTCAAAACATAGACAGTAAGAAGAGGCAGACTTCTTTTACTTAAGTCGGCATTGTGCCTTTTGTATTTAATTCCGATGCAATCTCTGTGTTTCATCGTCAATAAGACGGTCGGAGGGATACAGTAAACCTGAAATGAAGCATCGGAATCTATGACTAGTGTCACAGGAATGGTTCAAAACATAGTCAGTAAGAAGAGTCAGTCTTCTTGTACTTAAGTCGGTATTGTGGCTTTTGTATTTAATTCCGATGCAATTTCTGTGTTTCATCGTCAATAAGATGGTCCAAGGGATACAGTAAACCTGAAGTGAAGCATCGGAATCTGTAACTAGTGTCACAGGAATGGTTCAAAACATAGACAGTAAGAAGAGTCAGACTTCTTTTACTTAAGTCGGCATTGTGCATGTTGTATTTAATTCCGATGCAATTTCTGTGTTTCATCGCCAATAAGAAGGTCCAAGGGATACAGTAAACCTGGGGTGAAGCATCGAATTAAATAACTAGTGTCACAGGAACGGTTCAAAACATAGACAGTAAGAAGAGTCAGTCTTCTTATACATAAGTCGGCATTGTGCCTTTTGTATTTCACTCCGATGCAATTTTTGTGTTTCTTCGTCCATAAGAAGGTCCGAGTGATACAGTAAACCTCAAGGGAAGCATCTGAATAAAAAACTAGTGTCACAGGAAAGGTTGAAAACTTAGACAGTAGGATGAGTCAGTCTTCTTGTACTTAAGTCGGTATTGTGCGTTTTCTATTTAATTCCGATGCAATTTCTGTGTTTCATCATCAATAATACGGTCGGAGGGATACACTGAACCTGAATTGAAGTATCGGAATCTAAAACTAGTGTCCCAGGGATGGTTCAAAACATAGACAGTAAGAAGAGTCAGTCTTCTTGTACTTAAGTCGGCATTGTGCTTTTTGTAATTAATTCCGATGCAATTTCTGTGTTTCATCGTTAATAAGAAGGTCCAAGGGATACAGTTAACCTGAAGTGAATCATCGGAATCTATAACTAGTGTCACAGGAATGGTTCAAATCATAGTCGGTAAGAAGAGTCAGTCTCCTTGTACTTAAGTCATCATTGTGCCTTTTCTATTTAATTCTGATTTAATTTCTGTGTTTCATCGTCAACAAGAAGGTCCAAGGGATACAGTAAACCTAGAGTGATGCATCGGAATCCATAACTAGTGTCACAGGAATGGTTCAAACCATAGGCAGTAAGAAGAGTCAGACTTCTTTTACTTATGTCGGCATTGTGCCTCTTGTATTTAATTCCGATGCAATTTCTGTGTTTCATCGTCAATAAGACGGTCGGAGGTATACAGTAAACCTGAAGTGAATCATCGGAATCTATGACTCGTGTCACAGGAATGGTTCAAAACATAGTCAGTAAGAAGAGTCAGTCTTCTTGTAGTTAAGTCGGTATTGTGCCTTTTGTATCTAATTCCGATGCAATTTTTATGTTTTATCGTCAATAAGAAGGTCCAAGGAATACAGTAAACCTGAAGTGAAGCATCGGAATCTATAACTAGTGTCACAGGAATGGTTCAAAACATAGACAGTAAGAAGAGCGGACTTCTTTTACTTAAGTCGGCATTGTGCCTTTTGTATTTATTTCCGATGCAATTTCTGTGTTTCATCGGCAATAAGAAGGTCCCAGGGACAGTAAACCTGGAGTGAAGCATCGAAGCCTATAACTAGTGTCACAGGAACGGTTCAAAACATAGGCAGTAAGAGGAGTCAGTCATCTTGTACCTAATTCGGCATTGTGCCTTTTGTATTTAATTCTGATGCAATTTCTGTGTTTCGTCGTCAATAAGAAGGTCCAAGGGATACAGTAAACCCGGAGTGAAGCATCGGAGTCTATAAATAGTGTCACAGGAATGGTTAAAAACATAGACAGTAAGAAGAGTCAGACTTCTTTTACTTAAGTCGGCAGTGTGCCTTTTGTATTCAACTCCGATGCAATTTCTGTGTTTCATCGGCAATAAGAAGGTCCAAGGGATACAGTAAACCTGGAGTGAAGCATCGAAGTCTATAACTAGTGTCACAGGAATGGTTCAAAACGTAGACAGTAAGAAGAGTCAGGTCTTCTTGTACTTAATTCGGCATTGTGCTTTTTGTATTTAATTCTGATGCAATTTCTGTGTTTTATCGTCAATAAGAAGGTCAGAGGGATACAGTAAACCTGAAGTGAAGCATCGGAATCTATAACTAGTGTCACAGGAATGGTTCAAAGCATAGTCAGTAAGAAGTGTCAGTCTTCTTGTACTTAAGTCGGCACTGTGCTTTTTGTATTTAATTCCGATGCAATATCTGTGTTTCATCGTCTATAAGTAGGTCCAAGGGATACAATAAACCTGGAGTGAAGCATCGGAATCTATAACTAGTGTCTCAGGGATGGTTCAAACCATAGACAGAAGATGAGTCAGTATTCTTGTACTTAAGTCGGCATTGTGCTGTTTTCTATTTAATTCCGATGCAATTTCTGTGTTTCATCGTCAATAAGAAGGTCCAAGGGATACAGTAAACCTGAAGTGAAGCATCGGAATCTATAACTAGTGTCACAGGAATGGTTAAAAACATAGACAGTAGGAAGAGTCAGTCTTCTTGTACTTAAGGCGGCATTGTGCCTATTGTATTTAATTCCGATGCAATTTCTGTGTTTCATCGTCAATAAGAAGGTCCAAGGGATACAGTAAACCTGGAGTGAAGCATCGGAATCTAAAACTAGTGTCCCAGGGATGGTTCAAAACATAGACAGTAAGAAGAGTCAGCCATCTTGTACTTAAGTCGGCATTTTGCTTTTTGTAATTAATTCCGATGCAATTTCTGTGTTTCCTCGTCAATAAGAAGGTCAGAGGGATACAGTAATCCTGAAGTGAAGCATTGGAATCTATGACTAGTGTCACAGGAATGGTTCAAATCATAGTCAGTAAGAAGAGTCAGTCTTCTTGTACTTAAGTCGGTATTGTGCCTTTTGTATTTAATTCCGATGCAATTTCTGTGTTTCATCGTCAATAAGAAGGTCCAAGGGATACAGTTAACCTGAAGTGAATCATCGGAATCTACAACTAGTGTCACAGGAATGGTTCAAATCATAGTCAGTAAGAAGAGTCAGTCTTCTTGTACTTAAGTCACCATTGTGCCTTTTCTATTTAATTCTGATTCAATTTCTGTGTTTCATCGTCAATAAGAAGGTCCAAGGGATACAGTAAACCTAGAGTGATGCATCGGAATCCATAAACAGTGTCACAGGAATGGTTCAAAACATAGACAGTAAGAAGAGGCAGACTTCTTTTACTTAAGTCGGCATTGTGCCTTTTGTATTTAATTCCGATGCAATCTCTGTGTTTCATCGTCAATAAGACGGTCGGAGGGATACAGTAAACCTGAAATGAAGCATCGGAATCTATGACTAGTGTCACAGGAATGCTTCAAAACATAGTCAGTAAGAAGAGTCAGTCTTCTTGTACTTAAGTCGGTATTGTGGCTTTTGTATTTAATTCCGATGCAATTTCTGTGTTTCATCGTCAATAAGATGGTCCAAGGGATACAGTAAACCTGAAGTGAAGCATCGGAATCTGCAACTAGTGTCACAGGAATGGTTCAAAACATAGACAGTAAGAAGAGTCAGACTTCTTTTACTTAAGTCGGCATTGTGCATGTTGTATTTAATTCCGATGCAATTTCTGTGTTTCATCGCCAATAAGAAGGTCCAAGGGATACAGTAAACCTGGGGTGAAGCATCGAATTAAATAACTAGTGTCACAGGAACAGTTCAAAACATAGACAGTAAGAAGAGTCAGTCTTCTTATACATAAGTCGGCATTGTGCCTTTTGTATTTCACTCCGATGCAATTTTTGTGTTTCTTCGTCCATAAGAAGGTCCGAGTGATACAGTAAACCTCAAGGGAAGCATCTGAATAAAAAACTAGTGTCACAGGAAAGGTTGAAAACTTAGACAGTAGGATGAGTCAGTCTTCTTGTACTTAAGTCGGTATTGTGCGTTTTCTATTTAATTCCGATGCAATTTCTGTGTTTCATCATCAATAATACGGTCGGAGGGATACACTGAACCTGAATTGAAGTATCGGAATCTAAAACTAGTGTCCCAGGGATGTTCAAAACATAGACAGTAAGAAGAGTCAGTCATCTTGTACTTAAGTCGGCATTGTGCTTTTTGTAATTAATTCCGATGCAATTTCTGTGTTTCATCGTTAATAAGAAGGTCCAAGGGATACAGTTAACCTGAAGTGAATCATCGGAATCTATAACTAGTGTCACAGGAATGGTTCAAATCATAGTCGGTAAGAAGAGTCAGTCTCCTTGTACTTAAGTCATCATTGTGCCTTTTCTATTTAATTCTGATTTAATTTCTGTGTTTCATCGTCAACAAGAAGGTCCAAGGGATACAGTAAACCTAGAGTGATGCATCGGAATCCATAACTAGTGTCACAGGAATGGTTCAAACCATAGACAGTAAGAAGAGTCAGACTTCTTTTACTTATGTCGGCATTGTGCCTCTTGTATTTAATTCCGATGCAATTTCTGTGTTTCATCGTCAATAAGACGGTCGGAGGTATACAGTAAACCTGAAGTGAAGCATCGGAATCTATGACTTGTGTCACAGGAATGGTTCAAAACATAGTCAGTAAGAAGAGTCAGTCTTCTTGTAGTTAAGTCGGTATTGTGCCTTTTGTATCTAATTCCGATGCAATTTTTATGTTTTATCGTCAATAAGAAGGTCCAAGGAATACAGTAAACCTGAAGTGAAGCATCGGAATCTATAACTAGTGTCACAGGAATGGTTCAAAACATAGACAGTAAGAAGAGCGGACTTCTTTTACTTAAGTCGGCATTGTGCCTTTTGTATTTATTTCCGATGCAATTTCTGTGTTTCATCGGCAATATGAAGGTCCCAGGGACAGTAAACCTGGAGTGAAGCATCGAAGCCTATAACTAGTGTCACAGGAACGGTTCAAAACATAGGCAGTAAGAGGAGTCAGTCATCTTGTACCTAATTCGGCATTGTGCCTCTTGTATTAAATTCTGATGCAATTTCTGTGTTTCATCGTCAATAAGAAGGTCAGAGGGATACAGTAAACCTGAAGTGAATCATCGGAATCTATGCCTAGAGTCACAGGAATGGTTCAAAACATAGTCAGTAAGAAGAGTCAGTCTTCTTGTACTTAAGTCGGTATTGTGCCTTTTGTATTTAATTCCGATACAATTTCTGTGTTTCATCGTCAATAAGAAGGTCCAAGGGATACAGTAAACCTGAAGTGAAGAATCGGAATCTATAACTAGTGTCATAGGAATTGTTCAAAACATAGAGTGTTGGAAGATACAGTCTTCTTGTACTTAAGTCGGCATTGTGTCTTTTCTATTTAATTCCGATGCAATTTCTGTGTTTCATCATCAATAATACGGTCGGAATGATACACTGAACCTGAATTGAAGTATCGGAATCTAAAACTAGTGTCCCATGGATGGTTCAAAACATAGACAGTAAGAAGAGTCAGTTACCTTGTACTTATGTCGGCATTGTGCTTTTTGTAATTAATTCCGATGCAATTTCTGTGTTTCATCGGCAATAAGAAGGTCCCAGGGACAGTAAACCTGGAGTGAAGCATCGAAGCCTATAACTAGTGTCACAGGAACGGTTAAAACATAGGCAGTAAGAGGAGTCAGTCATCTTGTACCTAATTCGGCATTGTGCCTTTTGTATTTAATTCTGACGCAATTTCTGTGTTTCGTCGTCAATAAGAAGGTCCAAGGGATACAGTAAACCCGGAGTGAAGCATCGGAGTCTATAAATAGTGTCACAGGAATGGTTCAAACATAGACAGTAGGAAGAGTCAGTCTTCTTGTACTTAAGTCGGCAGTTTGCCTATTGCATTTAATTCCGATGCGATTTCTGTGTTTCATCGTCAATAAGAAGGTCCAAGGGATACAGTAAACCTCGAGTGAAGCATCGGAATCTACAACAAGTGTCTCAGGGATGGTTCAAAACATAGACAGTAAGAAGAGTCAGTCTACTTGTACTTAAGTCGGCATTGTGCCTTTTGTATTTAATTCCAATGCAATTTCTGTGTTTCATCGTCAATATGAAGCTCAGAGGGATACAGTAATCCTGAAGTGAAGCATCGGAATCTATGACTAGTGTCACAGAAATGGTTCAAAACATAGTCAGTAAGAAGAGTCAGTCATCTTGTACTTAAGTCATCATTGTGCCATTTCTATTTAATTCTGATGCAATTTTTGTGTTTCATCGTCAATATTAAGGTCCAAGGGATACAGTAAACCTGGAGTGAAGCATCGGAATCTATAGCTAGTGTCACAGGAACGGTTCAAAACATAGACACTAACAAGAGTCAGACTTCTTTTACTTAAGTCGGCATTGTGCCTTTTGTATTTAATTCCGATGCAATTTCTGTGTTTCATCGGCAATAAGAAGGTCCAAGGGATACAGTAAACCTGCAGTGAAGCATCGAAGTCTATAACTAGTGTCACAGGAATGGTTCAAAACATAGACAGTAAGAAGAGTCAGTCTTCTTGTACTTAATTCGGCATTGTGCCTTTTGTATTTAATTCAGATGCAATTTCTGTGTTTCATCGTCAATAAGAAGGTCAGAGGGATACAGTAAACCTGAAGTGAAGCCTCGAAATCTATTACTAGTGTCACAGGAATGGTTCAAAACATAGTCAGTAAGAAGAGTCAGTCTTCATGTACTTAAGTCGGCACTGTGCTTTTTGTATTTAATTCCGATGCAATTTCTGTGTTTCATCGTCAATATGTAGGTCCAAGGGATACAATAAACCTGGAGTGAAGCATCGGAATCTATAACTAGTGTCTCAGGGATGGTTCAAACCATAGACAGAAGATGAGTCAGTATTCTTGTACTTAAGTCGGCATTGTGCCGTTTCTATTTAATTCCGATGCAATTTCTGTGTTTCATCGTCAATAAGAAGGTCCAAGTGATACAGTAAACCTGAAGTGAAGCATCGGAATCTATAACTAGTGTCACAGGAATGGTTAGAAACATAGACAGTAGGATGAGTCAGTCTTCTTGTACTTAAGTAGGCATTGCGCCCATTGTTTTTAATTCCGATGCAATTTCTGTTTTTCATCGTCAATAAGAAGGTCCAAGGAATACAGTAAACCTGGAGTGAAGCATCAGAATCAAAAACTAGTGTCCCAGGGATGGTTCAAAACATAGACAGTAAGAAGAGTCAGTCTACTTGTACTTCAGTCGGCACTGTGCTTTTTGTATTTAATTCCGATGCAATATCTGTGTTTCATCGTCAATAAGTAGGTCCAAGGGATACAATAAACCTGGAGTGAAGCATCGGAATCTATAACTAGTGTCTCAGGGATGGTTCAAACCATAGACAGAAGATGAGTCAGTATTCTTGTACTTAAGTCGGCATTGTGCCGTTTCTATTTAATTCCGATGCAATTTCTGTGTTTCATCGTCAATAAGAAGGTCCAAGGGATATAGTAAACCTGAAGTGAAGCATCGGAATCTATAACTAGTGTCACAGGAATGGTTAAAAACATAGACAGTAGGAAGAGTCAGTCTTCTTGTACTTAAGTCGGCATTGTGCCTATTGTATTTAATTCCGATGCAATTTCTGTGTTTCATTGTCAATAAGAAGGTCCAAGGGATACAGTAAACCTGGAGTGAAGCATCGGAATCTAAAACTAGTGTCCCAGGGATGGTTCAAAACATAGACAGTAAGAAGAGTCAGCCATCTTGTACTTAAGTCGGCATTTTGCTTTTGTAATTAATTACGATGCAATTTCTGTGTTTCATCGTCAATAAGAAGGTCAGAGGGATACAGTAATTCTGAAGTGAAGCATTGGGATCTATGACTAGTGTCACAGGAATGGTTCAAATCATAGTCAGTAAGAAGAGTCAGTCTTCTTGTACTTAAGTCGGTATTGTGCCTTTTGTATTTAATTCCGATGCAATTTCTGTGTTTCATCGTCAATAAGAAGGTCCAAGGGATACAGTTAACCTGAAGTGAATCATCGGAATCTACAACTAGTGTCACAGGAATGGTTCAAATCATAGTCAGTAAGAAGAGTCAGTCTTCTTGTACTTAAGTCACCATTGTGCCTTTTCTATTTAATTCTGATTCAATTTCTGTGTTTCATCGTCAATAAGAAGGTCCAAGGGATACAGTAAACCTAGAGTGATGCATCGGAATCCATAAACAGTGTCACAGGAATGGTTCAAAACATAGACAGTAAGAAGAGGCAGACTTCTTTTACTTAAGTCGGCATTGTGCGTTTTGTATTTAATTCCGATGCAATCTCTGTGTTTCATCGTCAATAAGACGGTCGGAGGGATACAGTAAACCTGAAATGAAGCATCGGAATCTATGACTAGTGTCACAGGAATGGGTCAAAACATAGTCAGTAAGAAGAGTCAGTCTTCTTGTACTTAAGTCGGTATTGTGCCTTTTGTATTTAATTCCGATGCAATCTCTGTGTTTCATCGTCAATAAGACGGTCGGAGGGATACAGTAAACCTGAAATGAAGCATCGGAATCTATGACTAGTGTCACAGGAATGGTTCAAAACATAGTCAGTAAGAAGAGTCAGCCATCTTGTACTTAAGTCGGCATTTTGCTTTTTGTAATTAATACCGATGCAATTTCTGTGTTTCATCGTCAATAAGAAGGTCAGAGGGATACAGTAATCCTGAAGTGAAGCATTGGAATCTATGACTAGTGTCACAGGAATGGTTCAAATCATAGTCAGTAAGAAGAGTCAGACTTCTTTTACTTAAGTCGGCATTGTGCATGTTGTATTTAATTCCGATGCAATTTCTGTGTTTCATCGCCAATAACAAGGTCCAAGGGATACAGTAAACCTGGGGTGAAGCATCGAATTAAAAAACTAGTGTCACAGGAACGGTTCAAAACATAGACAGTAAGAAGAGTCAGTCTTCTTATACATAAGTCGGCATTGTGCCTTTTGTATTTCACTCCGATGCAATTTTTGTGTTTCTTCGTCCATAAGAAGGTCCGAGTGATACAGTAAACCTCAAGGGAAGCATCTGAATAAAAAACTAGTGTCACAGGAAAGGTTGAAAGCATAGACAGTAGGATGAGTCAGTCTTCTTATACTTAAGTCGGTATTGTGCGTTTTCTATTTAATTCCGATGCAATTTCTGTGTTTCATCATCAATAATACGGTCGGAGGGATACACTGAACCTGAATTGAAGTATCGGAATCTAAAACTAGTGTCCCAGGGATGGTTCAAAACATAGACAGTAAGAAGAGTCAGTCATCTTGTACTTAAGTCGGCATTGTGCTTTTTGTAATTAATTCCGATGCAATTTCTGTGTTTCATCGTTAATAAGAAGGTCCAAGGGATACAGTTAACCTGAAGTGAATCATCTGAATCTATAACTAGTGTCACAGGAATGGTTCAAATCATAGTCGGTAAGAAGAGTCAGTCTCCTTGTACTTAAGTCATCATTGTGCCTTTTCTATTTAATTCTGATTTAATTTCTGTGTTTCATCGTCAACAAGAAGGTCCAAGGGATACAGTAAACCTAGAGTGATGCATCGGAATCCATAACTAGTGTCACAGGAATGGTTCAAACCATAGACAGTAAGAAGAGTCAGACTTCTTTTACTTATGTCGGCATTGTGCCTCTTGTATTTAATTCCGATGCAATTTCTGTGTTTCATCGTCAATAAGACGGTCGGAGGTATACAGTAAACCTGAAGTGAAGCATCGGAATCTATGACTTGTGTCACAGGAATGGTTCAAAACATAGTCAGTAAGAAGAGTCAGTCTTCTTGTAGTTAAGTCGGTATTGTGCCTTTTGTATCTAATTCCGATGCAATTTTTATGTTTTATCGTCAATAAGAAGGTTCAAGGAATACAGTAAACCTGAAGTGAAGCATCGGAATCTATAACTAGTGTCACAGGAATGGTTCAAAACATAGACAGTAAGAAGAGCGGACTTCTTTTACTTAAGTCGGCATTGTGCCTTTTATATTTATTTCCGATGCAATTTCTGTGTTTCATCGGCAATAAGAAGGTCCCAGGGACAGTAAACCTGGAGTGAAGCATCGAAGCCTATAACTAGTGTCACAGGAACGGTTCAAAACATAGGCAGTAAGAGGAGTCAGTCATCTTGTACCTAATTCGGCATTGTGCCTTTTGTATTTAATTCTGATGCAATTTCTGTGTTTCATCGTCAATAAGAAGGTCAGAGGGATACAGTAAACCTGAAGTGAAGCATCGGAATCTATGCCTAGAGTCACAGGAATGGTTCGAAACATAGTCAGTAAGAAGAGTCAGTCTTCTTGTACTTAAGTCGGTATTGTGCCTTTTGTATTTAATTCCGATACAATTTCTGTGTTTCATCGTCAATAAGAAGGTCCAAGGGTTACAGTAAACCTGAAGTGAAGAATCGGAATCTATAACTAGTGTCACAGGAATTGTTCAAAACATAGAGTGTTGGAAGATACAGTCTTCTTGTACTTAAGTCGGCATTGTGTCTTTTCTATTTAATTCCGATGCAATTTCTGTGTTTCATCATCAATAATACGGTCGGAATGATACACTGAACCTGAATTGAAGTATCGGAATCTAAAACTAGTGTCCCATGGATGGTAAAAAACATAGACAGTAAGAAGAGTCAGTTACCTTGTACTTATGTCGGCATTGTGCTTTTTGTAATTAATTCCGATGCAATTTCTGTGTTTCATCGGCAATAAGAAGGTCCCAGGGACAGTAAACCTGGAGTGAAGCATCGAAGCCTATAACTAATGTCACAGGAACGGTTAAAACATAGGCAGTAAGAGGAGTCAGTCATCTTGTACCTAATTCGGCATTGTGCCTTTTGTATTTAATTCTGATGCAATTTCTGTGTTTCATCGTCAATAAGAAGGTCAGAGGGATACAGTAAACCTGAAGTGAAGCATCGGAATCTATAACTAGTGTCACAGGATTGGTTCAAAACATAGAGAGTTGGAAGATTCTGTCTTCTTGTACTTAAGTCGGCATTGTGCATTTGTATTTCATTCCATTGCAATTTCTGTGTTTCATCGTCCATAAGAAGGTCCGAGGGATACAGTAAACCTCAAGTGAAGCATCTGAATAAAAAACTAGTGTCACAGGAATGGTTGAAAACATAGACAGTAGGAAGAGTCAGTCTTCTTGTACTTAAGTCGGTATTGTGCGTTTTCTATTTAATTCCGATGCAATTTCTGTGTTTCATCGTCAATAAGAAGGTACAAGGTATACAGTAAACCTGAAGTGAAGCATCGGAATCTATAACTAGTGTCACAGGAATGGTTCAAAACATAGTCAGTAAGAAGAGTCAGTCTTCTTGTACTTAAGTCATCATTGTGCCTTTTCTATTTAATTCTGATGCAATTTCTGTGTTTCATCGTCAATAAGAAGGTCCAAGGTATACAGTAAACCTGGAGTGAAGCATCGGAAGCTATAACTAGTGTCACAGGAATGGTTCAAACCATAGACAGTAAGAAGAGTCAGACTTCTTTTACTTAAGTCGGCATTGTGCCTTTTCTATTTAATTCCGATTTTATTTCTGTGTTTCGTCGTCAATAAGAAGGTCCAAGGGATACAGTAAACCCGGAGTGAAGCATCGGAGTCTATAAATAGTGTCACAGGAATGGTTCAAACATAGACAGTAGGAAGAGTCAGTCTTCTTGTACTTAAGTCGGCAGTTTGCCTATTGCATTTAATTCCGATGCAATTTCTGTGTTTCATCGTCAATAAGAAGGTCCAAGGGATACAGTAAATCTCGAGTGAAGCATCGGAATCTACAACAAGTGTCTCAGGGATGGTTCAAAACATAGACAGTAAGAAGAGTCAGTCTACTTGTACTTAAGTCGGCATTGTGCCTTTTGTATTTAATTCCAATGCAATTTCTGTGTTTCATCGTCAATATGAAGCTCAGAGGGATACAGTAATCCTGAAGTGAAGCATCGGAATCTATGACTAGTGTCACAGAAATGGTTCAAAACATAGTCAGTAAGAAGAGTCAGTCATCTTGTCCTTAAGTCATCATTGTGCCATTTCTATTTAATTCTGATGCAATTTTTGTGTTTCATCGTCAATATTAAGGTCCAAGGGATACAGTAAACCTGGAGTGAAGCATCGGAATCTATAGCTAGTGTCACAGGAACGGTTCAAAACATAGACACTAACAAGAGTCAGACTTCTTTTACTTAAGTCGGCATTGTGCCTTTTGTATTTAATTCCGATGCAATTTCTGTGTTTCATCGGCAATAAGAAGGTCCAAGGGATACAGTAAACCTGCAGTGAAGCATCGAAGTCTATAACTAGTGTCACAGGAATGGTTCAAAACATAGACAGTAAGAAGAGTCAGTCTTCTTGTACTTAATTCGGCATTGTGCCTTTTGTATTTAATTCTGATGCAATTTCTGTGTTTCATCGTCAATAAGAAGGTCAGAGGGATACAGTAAACCTGAAGTTAAGCCTCGAAATCTATTACTAGTGTCACAGGAATGGTTCAAAACATAGTCAGTAAGAAGAGTCAGTCTTCATGTACTTAAGTCGGCACTGTGCTTTTTGTATTTAATTCCGATGCAATTTCTGTGTTTCATCGTCAATATGTAGGTCCAAGTGATACAGTATACCTGGAGTGAAGCATCGGAATCTATAACTAGTGTCACAGGGACGGTTCAAAACATAGACAGTAAGATGGGTCAGTCTTCTTGTACTTAAGTCGGCATTGTGCCTTTTCTATTTAATTCCGATGCAATTTCTATGTTTCATCGTCAATAAGAAGGTCCAAGTGATACAGTAAACCTGAAGTGAAGCATCGGAATCTATAACTAGTGTCACAGGAATGGTTAGAAACATAGACAGTAGGATGAGTCAGTCTTCTTGTACTTACGTAGGCATTGCGCCTATTGTTTTTAATTCCGATGCAATTTCTGTTTTTCATCGTCAATAAGAAGGTCCAAGGGATACAGTAAACCTGGAGTGAAGCATCGGAATCAAAAACTAGTGTCCCAGGGATGGTTCAAAACATAGACAGTAAGAAGAGTCAGTCTACTTGTCCTTAAGTCGGCATTGTGCCTTTTGTATTTAATTCCAATGCAATTTCTGTGTTTCATCGTCAATATGAAGCTCAGAGGGATACAGTAATCCTGAAGTGAAGCATTGGAATCTATGACTAGTGTCACAGGAATGGTTCGAAATATAGTCAGTTAGAAGAGTCAGTCTTCTTGTACTTAAGTCGGTATTGTGCCTTTTGGATTTATTTCCGATGCAATTTCTGTGTTTCATCGTCAATGAGAAGGTCCAATGATACAGTTAACCTGAAGTGAATCATCAGAATCTATAACTAGTGTCACAGGAATGGTTCAAATCATAGTCAGTAAGAAGAGTCAGTCTTCTTGTACTTAAGTCACCATTGTGCTTTTTCTATTTAATTCTGATGCAATTTCTGTGTTTCATCGTCAATAAGAAGGTCCAAGGGATACAGTAAACCTAGAGTGAAGCATCGGAATCCATTACTAGTGTCACAGGAATGGTTCAAACCATAGACAGTAAGAAGAGTCAGACTTCTTTTACTTAAGTCGGCATTGTGCCTCTTGTATTTAATTCCGTGCAATTTCTGTGTTACATCGTCAATAAGACGGTCGGAGGGATACAATAAACCTGAAGTGAAGCATCGGAATCTATGACTAGTGTCACAGGAATGGTTCAAAACATAGTCAGTAAGAAGACTCAGTCTTCTTGTACTTAAGTCGGTATTGTGCCTTTTCTATTTAAATCCGATGCAATTTCTGTGTTTCATCGTCAATAAGAAGGTCCAAGGGATGCAGTAAACCTGAAGTGAAGCATCGGAATCTACGACTAGTGTCACAGGAATGGTTCAAACCTAGACATTAGGAAGAATCAGTCTTCTTGTACTTAAGGCGGTAGTTAGCCTATTGTATTTAATTCCGATGCAATATCTGTGTTTCATCGTCAATAAGAGGGTCCAAGGGATACAGTAAACCTCGAGTGAAGCATCGGAATCTATAACAAGTGTGTCAGGGATGGTTCAAAACATAGACAGTAAGAAAAGTCAGTCTTCTTTTACTTAAGTTGGCATTGTGCCTTTTGTATTTAATTCCGATGCAATTTCTGTGTTTCAACGTCAATATGAAGCTCAGAGGGATACAGTAATCCTGAAGTGAAGCATCGGAATCTATGACTAGTGTCACAGGAAAGGTTCAAAACGTAGTCAGTAAGAAGAGTCAGTCTTCTTGCACTTAAGTCATCATTGTGCATTTTCTATTTAATTCTGATGCAATTTCTGTGTTTCATCGTCAATAAGCAGGTCCAAGGGATACAGTAAACCTGGAGTGAAGCATCGGAATCTATATCTAGTGTCACAGGAATGGTTTAAATCATAGACAGTAAGAAGAGTCAGACTTCTTATGCTTAAGTCGGCATTGTGCCTTTTGTTTTTAATTGCGATGCAATTTCTGTGTTTCATCGGCAATAAGAAGGTCCAAGGGATACAGTAAACCTGGAGTGAAGCATCGAAGTCTATAACTAGTGTCACAGGAATGGTTCAAAACATAGACAGTAAGAAGAGTCAGTCTTCTTGTACTTAATTCGGCATTGTGCCTTTCGTATTAAACTCTGATGCAATTTCTATGTTTCATCGTCAATAAGAAGGTCAGAGGGATACAGTAAACCTGAAGTGAAGCATCGGAATCTATAACTAGTGTCACAGGAATGGTTCAAAACATAGAGAGTTGGAAGATTCAGTCTTCTTGTACTTAAGTCGGCATTGTGCCTTTTGTATTTCATTCCGATGCAATTTCTGTGTTTCATCGTCCATAAGAAGGTCCGAGGGATACAGTAAACCTCAAGTGAAGCATCTGAAAAAAAACTAGTGTCACAGGAATGGTTGAAAACATAGACAGTAGGAAGTGTCGGTCTTCTCGTACTTAAGTCGGTATTGTGCGTTTTCTATTCAATTCCGTTGCAATTTCTGTGTTTCATCGTCAATAAGAAGGTCAGAGGGATGCAGTAAACCTGAAGTGAAGCATCGGAATCTATAACTAGTGTCACAGGAATGGTTCAAATCATAGAGAGTTGGAAGATTCAGTCTTCTTGTACTTATGTCGGCATTATGTCTTTTCTATTTAATTCCGATGCAATTTCTTTGTTTCATCGTCAATAAGACGTTCAGAGGGTTACAGTAAACCTGAAGTGAAGCATCGGAATCCATGCCTAGTGTCACAGAAATGATTCAAAACATAGTCAGTAAGAATAGTCAGTCTTCTTGTACTTAAGCCGGTATTGTGCATTTTGTATTTAATTCCGATGCAATTTCTGTGTTTCATCGTCAATAAGAAGGTCCAAGGGATACAGTTAACCTGAAGTAAATCATCGGAACCTATAACTAGTGTCACAAAAATGGTTCAAATCATAGTCAGTAAGAAGAGTCAGTCTTCTTGTACTTAAGTCATCATTGTGCATTTTCTATTTAATTCTGATGCAATTTCTGTGTTTCATGGCCAATAAGAAGATCCAAGGGATACAGTAAACCTAGAGTGAAGCATCGGAATCCGTAACTAGTGTCACAGGAATGGTTCAAACCATAGACACTAAGAAGAGTCAGACTTCTTTTACTTAAGTCGGCATTGTGCCTCTTGTATTTAATTCCGATGCAATTTCTGTGTTTCATCGTCAATAAGGAGGTCAGAGGGATACAGTAAACAAGAGGTGAAGCATCGGAATCCATAACTAGTGTCACAGGAATGGTTCAAAACATAGTCAGTAAGAAGAGTCAGTCTTCTTGTACTTAAATCGGCATTGTACTTTTTGTATTTAATTCCGATGCAGCTTCTGTGTTTCATCGTCAATAAGAAGGTCCAAGGGATACAGTAAACCTGGAGTGAAGCATCGGAATTTATAACTAGTGTCACAGGGACGGTTCAAAACATAGTCAGTGAGAAGAGTCAGTCTTCTTGTACATAAGTGGACATTGTGAATTTTCTATTTAATTCCGATGCAATTTCTGTGTTTCATCGTCAATAAGAAGGTCCAAGGGATACAGTAAACCTGAAATGATGCATCTGAATCTATAACTAGTGTCACAAGAATGGTTCAAAACATTGTCAGAAAGAAGAGTCAGTCTTCTTTTACTTAAGTCATCATTGTGAATTTTCTATTTAATTCTGATGCAATGTCTGTGTTTCATCGTCAATAATTAGGTCCAAGGGATACAGTAAACCTGGAGTGAAGCATCAGAATCTATAACTAGTGTCACAGAAATGGTTCAAAACACAGACAGTACGAAGAGTCAGACTTCTTTTACTTAAGTCGGCATTGTGCCTTTTGCCTTTAATTCCGATGCTATTTCTGTGTTTCATCGTCAATAAGAAGGTCACAGGGATACAGTAAACCTAGAGTGATGCATCGGAATCCATAAACAGTGTCACAGGAACGGTTCAAAACATAGACAGTAAGAAGAGGCAGACTTCTTTTACTTAAGTCGGCATTGTGCCATTTGTATTTAATTCCGATGCAATCTCTGTGTTTCATCGTCAATAAGAAGTTCAGAGGGATACAGTAAACCTGAAGTGAAGCATCGGAATCTATAACTAGTGTCACAGGAATGGTTCAAAACATAGAGAGTTGTAAGATTCAATCTTCATGTAGTTAAGTCGGCATTGTGCCTTTTCTATTTAATTCCGATGCAATTTCTGTGGTTCATCGTCAATAATACGTTTGGAGCGATACAGTAAACCTGAAGTGAAGCAGCGGAATCTATGACTAGTGTCACAGGAATGGTTCAAAACATAGTCAGTGAGGTGAGTCAGTCTACTTGTACTTAAGTTCTCATTGTGCCTTTTCTAATTAATTCTGATGCAATTTCTGTGCTTCATCGTCAATAAGAAGGTCCAAGGGATACAGTAAACCAAGAGTGAATCGTCGGAAACTATAACTAGTGTCACAGGAATGGTTAAAAACATAGTCAGTAAGAAGAGTCAGACTTCTTTTACTTAAGTCGGCTGTGTGCCTTTTGTATTCAACTCCGATGCAATTTCTGTGTTTCATCGGCAATAAGAAGGTCCAAGGGATACAGTAAACCTGGAGAGAAGCATCGAAGTCTATAACTAGTGTCACAGGAATGGTTCAAAACGTAGACAGTAAGAAGAGTCAGTCTTCTTGTACTTAATTCGGCATTGTGCCTTTTGTATTTAATTCTGATGCAATTTCTGTGTTTTATCGTCAATACGAAGGTCAGAGGGATACAGTAAACCTGAAGTGAAGCATCGGAATCTATAACTAGTGTCACAGGAATGGTTCAAAGCATAGTCAGTAAGAAGAGTCAGTCTTCTTGTACTTAAGTCGGCACTGTGCTTTTTGTATTTAATTCCGATGCAATTTCTGTGTTTCTTCGTCAATACGTAGGTCCAAGGGATACAATAAACCTGGAGTGAAGCATCGGAATCTATAACTAGTGTGTCAGGGATGGTTCAAACCATAGACAGAAGATGAGTCAGTATTCTTGTACATAAGTCGGCATTGTGCCGTTTCTATTTAATTCCGATGCAATTTCTGTGTTTCATCGTCAATAAGAAGGTCCAAGGGATACAGTAAACCTGAAGTGAAGCATCGGAATCTATAACTAGTGTCACAGGAATGGTTAAAAACATAGACAGTAGGGATAGTCAGTCTTCCTGTACTTAAGTCGGCATTGTGCCTATTGTATTTAATTCCGATGCAATTTCTGTGTTTCATCGTCAATAAGAAGGTCCAAGGGATACAGTAAACCTGGAGTGAAGCATCGGAATCTAAAACTAGTGCCCCAGGGATGGTTCAAAACATAGACAGTAAGAAGAGTCAGTCATCTTGTACTTAAGTCGGCATTTTGCTTTTTGTAATTAATTCCGATGCAATTTCTGTGTTTCATCGTCAATAAGAAGGTCAGAGGGATACAGTAATCCTGAAGTGAAGCATTGGAATCTATGACTAGTGTCACAGAAATGGTTCAAAACATAGTCAGTAAGAAGAGTCAGTCTTCTTGTACTTAAGTCGGTATTGTGCCTTTTGTATTTAATTCCGATGCAATTTCTGTGTTTCATCGTCAATAAGAAGGTCCAAGAGATACAGTTAACCTGAAGTGAATCATCGGAATCTACAACTAGTGTCACAGGAATGGTTCAAATCATAGTCAGTAAGAAGAGTCAGTCTTCTTGTACTTGAGTCACCATTGTGCCTTTTCTATTTAATTCTGATTCAATTTCTGTGTTTCATCGTCAATATGAAGGTCCAAGGGATACAGTAAACCTAGAGTGATGCATCGGAATCCATAAACAGTGTCACAGGAATGGTTCAAAACATAGACAGTAAGAAGAGGCAGACTTCTTTTACTTAAGTCGGCATTGTGCCTTTTGTATTTAATTCCGATGCAATCTCTGTGTTTCATCGTCAATAAGACGGTCGGAGGGATACAGTAAACCTGAAATGAAGCATCGGAATCTATGACTAGTGTCACAGGAATGGTTCAAAACATAGTCAGTAAGAAGAGTCAGTCTTCTTGTACTTAAGTCGGTATTGTGCCTTTTGTATTTAATTCCGATGCAATTTCTGTGTTTCATCGTCAATAAAAAGGTCCAAGGGATACAGTAAACCTGAAGTGAAGCATCGGAATCTGTAACTAGTGTCACAGGAATGGCTCAAAACATAGACAGTAAGAAGAGTCAGACTTCTTTTACTTAAGTCGGCATTGTGCATGTTGTATTTAATTCCGATGCAATTCCTGTGTTTCATCGCCAATAAGAAGGTCCAAGGGATACAGCAAACCTGGGGTGAAGCATCGAATTAAATAACTAGTGTCACAGGAACGGTTCAAAACATAGACAGTAAGAAGAGTCAGTCTTCTTATACATAAGTCGGCATTGTGCCTTTTGTATTTCACTCCGATGCAATTTTTGTGTTTCTTCGTCCATAAGAAGGTCCGAGTGATACAGTAAACCTCAAGGGAACCATCTGAATAAAAAACTAGTGTCACAGGAAAGGTTGAAACATAGACAGTAGGATGAGTCAGTCTTCTTGTACTTAAGTCGGTATTGTGCGTTTTCTATTTCATTCAGATGCAATTTCTGTGTTTCATCATCAATAATACGGTCGGAGGGATACACTGAACCTGAATTGAAGTATCGGAATCTAAAACTAGTGTCCCAGGGATGGTTCAAAACATAGACAGTAAGAAGAGTCAGTCATCTTGTACTTAAGTCAGCATTGTGCTTTTTGTAATTAATTCCGATGCAATTTCTGTGTTTCATCGTCAATAAGAAGGTCCAAGGGATACAGTTAACCTGAAGTGAATCAACGGAATCTATAACTAGTGTCACAGGAATGGTTCAAATCACAGTCGGTAAGATGAGTCAGTCTCCTTGTACTTAAGTCATCATTGTGCCTTTTCTATTTAATTCTGATTTAATTTCTGTGTTTCATCGTCAACAAGAAGGTCCCAAGGGATACAGTAAACCTAGAGTGATGCATCGGAATCCATAACTAGTGTCACAGGAATGGTTCAAACCATAGACAGTAAGAAGAGTCAGACTTCTTTTACTTATGTCGGCATTGTGCCTCTTGTATTTAAATTCCGATGCAATTTCTGTGTTTCATCGTCAATAAGACGGTCGGAGGTATACAGTAAACCTGAAGTGAAGCATCGGAACCTATGACTTGTGTCACAGGAATGGTTCAAAACATAGTCAGTAAGAAGAGTCAGTCTTCTTGTAGTTAAGTCGGTATTGTGACTTTTGTATCTAATTCCGATGCAATTTTTATGTTTTATCGTCAATAAGAAGGTCCAAGGAATACAGTAAACCTGAAGTGAAGCATCGGAATCTATAACTAGTGTCACAGTTATGGTTCAAAACATAGACAGTAAGAAGAGCGGACTTCTTTTACTTAAGTCGGCAATTGTGCCTTTTGTATTTATTTCCGATGCAATTTCTGTGTTTCATCGGCAATAAGAAGGTCCCAGGGACAGTAAACCTGGAGTGAAGCATCGAAGCCTATAACTAGTGTCACAGGAACGGTTCAAAACATAGGCAGTAAGAGGAGTCAGTCATCTTGAACCTAATTCGGCATTGTGCCTTTTGTATTTAATTCTGATGCAATTTCTGTGTTTCATCGTCAATAAGAATGGTCAGAGGGATACAGTAAACCTGAAGTGAAGCATCGGAATCTATGCCTAGAGTCACAGGAATGGTTCAAAACATAGTCAGTAAGAAGAGTCAGTCTTCTTGTACATAAGTCGGTATTGTGCCTTTTGTATTTAATTCCGATACAATTTCTGTGTTTCATCGTCAATAAGAAGGTCCAAGGGATACAGTAAACCTGAAGTGAAGAATCGGAATCTATAACTAGTGTCACAGGAATTGTTCAAAACATAGAGTGTTGGAAGAAGATACAGTCTTCTTGTACTTAAGTTGGCATTGTGTCTTTTCTATTTAATTCCGATGCAATTTCTGTGTTTCATCATCAATAATACGGTCGGAATGATACACTGAATCTGAATTGAAGTATCGGAATCTAAAACTAGTGTCCCATGGATGGTTCAAAACATAGACAGTGAGAAGAGTCAGTCATCTTGTACTTATGTCGGCATTGTGCTTTTTGTAATTAATTCCCGATGCAATTTCTGTGTTTCATCGGCAATAAGAAGGTCCCAGGGACAGTAAACCTGGAGTGAAGCATCGAAGCCTATAACTAGTGTCACAGGAACGGTTCAAAACATAGGCAATAAGAGGAGTCAGTCATCTTGTACCTAATTCGGCATTGTGCCTTTTGTATTTAATTCTGATGCAATTTCTGTGTTTCATCGTCAATAAGGAGGTCAGAGGGATACAGTAAACCTGAAGTGAAGCATCGGAATCTATAACTAGTGTCACAGGAATGGTTCAAAACATAGAGAGTTGGAAGATTCTGTCTTCTTGTACTTCAGTCGGCATTGTGCATTTGTATTTCATTCCGATGCAATTTCTGTGTTTCATCGTCAATAAGAAGGTCAGAGGGATACAGTAAACCTGAAGTGAAGCATCGGAATCTATAACTAGTGTCACAGGAATGGTTCAAAACTTAGTCAGTAAGAAGAGTCAGTCTTCTTGTACTTAAGTCATCATTGTGCCTTTTCTATTTAATTCTGATGCAATTTCTGTGTTTTCATCGTCAATAAGAAGGTCCAAGGTATACAGTAAACCTGGAGTGAAGCATCGGAAGCTATAACTAGTGTCACAGGAATGGTTCAAACCATACACAGTAAGAAGAGTCAGACTTCTTTTACTTAAGTCGGCATTGTGCCTTTTCTATTTAATTCCGATTTTATTTCTGTGTTTCGTCGTCAATAAGAAGGTCCAAGGGATACAGTAATCCCGGAGTGAAGCATCGGAGTCTATAACTAGTGTCACAGGAATGGTTCAAAACATAGACAGTAAGAAGAGTCAGTCTTCTTGTACTTAATTCGGTATTGTGCCTTTCCAATATAATTCCGATGCAATTTCTGTGTTTCATCGTCAATAAGAAGGTCCAAGGGATACAGTAAACCTCGAGTGAAGCATCGGAATCTACAACAAGTGTCTCAGGGATGGTTCAAAACATAAACAGTGAGAAGAGTCAGTCTACTTGTACTTAAGTCGGCATTGTGCCTTTTGTATTTAATTCCAATGCAATTTCTGTGTTTCATCGTCAATATGAAGCTCAGAGGGATACAGTAATCCTGAAGTGAAGCATCGGAATCTAGACTAGTGTCACAGAAATGGTTCAAAACATAGTCAGTAAGAAGAGTCAGTCATCTTGTACTTAAGTCATCATTGTGCCATTTCTATTTAATTCTGATGCAATTTTTGTGTTTTCATCGTCAATATTAAGGTCCAAGGGATACAGTAAACCTGGAGTGAAGCATCGGAATCTATAGCTAGTGTCACAGGAACGGTTCAAAACATAGACACTAACAAGAGTCAGACTTCTTTTACTTAAGTCGGCATTGTGCCTTTTGTATTTAATTCCGATGCAATTTCTGTGTTTCATCGGCAATAAGAAGGTCCAAGGGATACAGTAAACCTGCAGTGAAGCATCGAAGTCTATAACTAGTGTCACAGGAATGGTTCAAAGCATAGACAGTAAGAAGAGTCAGTCTTCTTGTACTTAATTCGGCATTGTGCCTTTTGTATTTAATTCTGATGCAATTTCTGTGTTTCATCGTCAATAACAAGGTCAGAGGGATACAGTAAACCTGATGTGAAGCCTCGGAATCTATAACTAGTGTCACAGGAATGGTTCAAAACATAGTCAGTAAGAAGAGTCAGTCTTCATGTACTTAAGTCGGCACTGTGCTTTTTGTATTTAATTCCGATGCAATTTCTGTGTTTCATCGTCAATAAGTAGGTCCAAGGGATACAGTATACCTGGAGTGAAGCATCGGAATCTATAACTAGTGTCTCAGGGACGGTTCAAAACATAGACAGTAAGATGAGTCAGTCTTCTTGTACTTAAGTCGGCATTGTGCCTTTTCTATTTAATTCCGACGCAATTTCTGTGTTTCATCGTCAATAAGAAGGTCCAAGTGATACAGTAAACCTGAAGTGTAGCATCGGAATCTATAACTAGTGTCACAGGAATGGTTAAAAACATAGACAGTAGGATGAGTCAGTCTTCTTGTACTTAAGTCGGCATTGCGCCTATTGTTTTTAATTCCGATGCAATTTCTGTTTTTCATCGTCAATAAGAAGGTCCAAGGGATACAGTAAACCTGGAGTGAAGCATCGGAATCAAAAACTAGTGTCCCAGGGATGGTTCAAAACATAGACAGTAAGAAGAGTCAGTCTACTTGTACTTAAGTCGGCATTGTGCCTTTTGTATTTAATTCCAATGCAATTTCTGTGTTTCATCGTCAATATGAAGCTCAGAGGGATACAGTAATCCTGAAGTGAAGCATTGGAATCTATGACTAGTGTCACAGGAACGGTTCAAAATATAGTCAGTTAGAAGAGTCAGTCTTCTTGTACTTAAGTCGGTATTGTCCCTTTTGGATTTATTTCCGATGCAATTTCTGTGTTTCATCGTCAATGAGAAGGTCCAATGATACAGTTAACCTGAAGTGAATCATCAGAATCTATAACTAGTGTCACAGGAATGGTTCAAATCATAGTCAGTAAGAAGAGTCAGTCTTCTTGTACTTAAGTCACCATTGTGCTTTTTCTATTTAATTCTGATGCAATTTCTGTGTTTCATCGTCAATAAGAAGGTCCAAGGGATACAGTAAACCTAGAGTGAAGCATCGGAATCCATTACTAGTGTCACAGGAATGGTTCAAACCATAGACAGTAAGAAGAGACAGACTTCTTTTACTTAAGTCGGCATTGTGCCTCTTGTATTTAATTCCGTGCAATTTCTGTGTTACATCGTCAATAAGACGGTCGGAGGGATACAATAAACCTGAAGTGAAGCATCGGAATCTATGACTAGTGTCACAGGAATGGTTCAAAGCATAGTCAGTAAGAAGACGCAGTCTTCTTGTACTTAAGTCGGTATTGTGCCTTTTCTATTTAAATCCGATGCAATTTCTGTGTTTCATCGTCAATAAGAAGGTCCAGGGGATACAGTAAACCTGAAGTGAAGCATCGGAATCTACGACTAGTGTCACAGGAATGGTTCAAACCTAGACATTGGGAAGAATCAGTCTTCTTGTACTTAAGGCGGCAGTTTGCCTATTGTATTTAATTCCGATGCAATATCTGTGTTTCATCGTCAATAAGAGGGTCCAAGGGATACAGTAAACCTCGAGTGAAGCATCGGAATCTATAACAAGTGTCTCAGGGATGGTTCAAAACATAGACAGTAAGAAGAGTCAGTCTTCTTTTACTTAAGTCGGCATTGTGCCTTTTGTATTTAATTCCGATGCAATTTCTGTGTTTCAACGTCAATATGAAGCTCAGAGGGATACAGTAATCCTGAAGTGAAGCATCGGAATCTATGACTAGTGTCACAGGAAAGGTTCAAAACGTAGTCAGTAAGAAGAGTCAGTCTTCTTGTACTTAAGTCATCATTGTGCCTTTTCTATTTAATGCTGATGCAATTTCTGTGTTTCATCGTCAATAAGCAGGTCCAAGGGATACAGTAAACCTGGAGTGAAGCATCGGAATCTATATCTAGTGTCACAGGAATGGTTCAAATCATAGACAGTAAGAAGAGTCAGACTTCTTTTGCTTAAGTCGGCATTGTGCCTTTTGTTTTTAATTCCGATGCAATTTCTGTGTTTCATCGGCAATAAGAAGGTCCAAGGGATACAGTAAACCTGGAGTGAAGCATCGAAGTCTATAACTAGTGTCACAGGAATGGTTCAAAACATAGACAGTAAGAAGAGTCAGTCTTCTTGTACTTAATTCGGCATTGTGCCTTTCGTATTAAATTCTGATGCAATTTCTATGTTTCATCGTCAATAAGAAGGTCAGAGGGATACAGTAAACCTGAAGTGAAGCATCGGAATCTATAACTAGTGTCACAGGAATGGTTCAAAACATAGAGAGTTGGAAGGTTCAGTCTTCTTGTACTTAAGTCGGCATTGTGCCTTTTGTATTCCATTCCGATGCAATTTCTGTGTTTCATCGTCCATAAGAAGGTCCGAGGGATACAGTAAACCTCAAGTGAAGCATCTGAATAAAAAACTAGTGTCACAGGAATGGTTGAAAACATAGACAGTAGGAAGTGTCAGTCTTCTCGTACTTAAGTCATCATTGTGCATTTTCTATTTAATTCTGATGCAATTTCTGTGTTTCATGGTCAATAAGAAGATCCAAGGGATACAGTAAACCTAGAGTGAAGCATCGGAATCCGTAACTAGTGTCACAGGAATGGTTCAAACCATAGACAGTAAGAAGAGTCAGACTTCTTTTACTTAAGTCGGCATTGTGCCCCTTGTATTTAATTCCGATGCAATTTCTGTGTTTCATCGTCAATAAGAAGGTCAGAGGGATACAGTAAACAAGAGGTGAAGCATCGGAATCCATTACTAGTGTCACAGGAATGGTTCAAAACATAGTCAGTAAGAAGAGACAGTCTTCTTGTACGTAAATCAGGATTGTACTTTTTGTATTTAATTCCGATGCAACTTCTGTGTTTCATCGTCAATAAGAAGGTCCAAAGGATACAGTAAACCTGGAGTGAAGCATCGGAATTTATAACTAGTGTCACAGGGACGGTTCAAAACATAGTCAGTGAGAAGAGTCAGTCTTCTTGTACATAAGTCGGCATTGTGAATTTTCTATTTAATTCCGATGCAATTTCTGTGTTTCATCGTCAATAAGAAGGTCCAAGGGATACAGTAAAAGTGAAATGATGCATCGGAATCTATAACTAGTGTCACAAGAAGGGTTCAAAACATTGTCAGAAAGAAGAGTCAGTCTTCTTTTACTTAAGTCATCATTGTGAATTTTCTATTTAATTCTGATGCAATGTCTGTGTTTCATCGTCAATAATAAGGTCCAAGGGATACAGTAAACCTGGAGTGAAGCATCGGAATCTATAACTAGTGTCACAGAAATGGTTCAAAACACAGACAGTAAGAAGAGTCAGACTTCTTTTACTTAAGTCGGCATTGTGCCTTTTGCCTTTAATTCCGATGCTATTTCTGTGTTTCATCGTCAATAAGAAGGTCCAAGGGATACAGTAAACCTGGAGTGAAGCATCGGAATCTATAACTAGTGTCCCAGGGATGGTTCAAAACATAGACACTAGGAAGAGTCAGTCTTCTTGTACTTAAGTCGGCATTGTGCCTTTTGTATTTAATTCCGATGCAAGTTCTGTGTTACATCGTCATTAAGAAGATCAAAGGGATACAGTAATCCTGAAGTGAAGTACCGGAATCTATGACTAGTGTCACAGGAATGGTTCAAAACATAGTCAGTAAGAAGAGTCAGTCTTCTTGTACATAAGTCATCATTGTGCCTTTTCTATTTAATTCTGATGCAATTTCTGTGTTTCATCGTCAATAAGAAGGTCCAAGGTATACAGTAAACCTGGAGAGAAGCATCGGAATCTATAACTAGTGTCACAGGAATGGTTCAAACCATAGACAGTAAGAAGAGTCAGACTTCTTTTACTTAAGTCAGCATTGTGTCTTTTGTATTCAATTCCGATACTATTTCTGTGTTTCATCGTCAATAAGAAGGTCACAGGGATACAGTAATCATGAAGTGAAGCATTGGAATCTGTGACTAGTGTCACAGGAATGGTTCAAAACATAGTCAGTAAGAAGAGTCAGTCTTCTTGTACTTAAGTCGGTATTGTGCATTTTGTATTTAATTCCGATGCAATTTCTGTGTTTCATCGTCAATAAGAAAGTCCAAGGGATACAGTTAACCTGAAGTAAATCATCGGAATCTACAACTAGTGTCACAAAAATGGTTCAAATCATAGTCAGTAAGAAGAGTCAGTCTTCATGTACTTAAGTCATCATTGTGCATTTTCTATTTAATTCTGATGCAATTTCTGTGTTTCATGGTCAATAAGAAGGTCCAAGGGATACAGCAAACCTAGAGTGAAGCATCGGAATCCGTAAGTAGTGTCACAGGAATGGTTCAAACCATAGACACTATAAAGAGTCAGACTTCTTTTACTTAAGTCGGCATTGTGCCTCTTGTATTTAATTCCGATGCATTTTCTGTGTTTCATCGTCAATATGAAGCTCAGAGGGATACAGTAATCCTGAAGTGAAGCATCGGAATCGATGACTAGTGTCAAAGAAATGGTTCTAGACATAGTCAGTAAGAAGAGTCAGCCTTCTTGTACTTAAGTCATCATTGTGCATTTTCTATTTAATTCTGATGCAATTTTTGTGTTTCATCGTCAATATGAAGGTCCAAGGGATACAGTAAACCTGGAGTGAAGCATCGGATCTATAACTAGTGACACAGGAACGGTTCAAAACATAGACACTAAGAAGAGACAGACTTCTTTTACTTAAGTCGGCATTGTGCCTTTAGTAATTAATTCCGATGCAATTTCAGTGTTTAATCGGCAATAAGAAGGTCCAAGGGATACAGTAAACCTGCAGTGAAGCATCGAAGTCTATAACTAGTGTCACAGGAATGGTTCAAAGCATAGACAGTAAGAAAAGTCAGTCTTCTTGTACTTAATTCGGCATTGTGCCTTTTGTATTTAATGCTGATGCAATTTCTGTGTTTCATCGTCAATAAGAAGGTCAGAGGGATACAGTAAACCTGAAGTGAAGCATCGGAATCTATAACTAGTGTCACAGGAATGGTTCAAAGCATAGTCAGTAAGAAGAGTCAGTCTTCATGTACTTAAGTCGGCACTGTGCTTTTTGTATTTAATTCCGATGCAATTTCTGTGTTTCATCGTCAATAAGTAGGTCCAAGGGATACAGTAAACCTGGAGTGAAGCATCGGAATCTATAACTAGTGTCACAGGGACGGTTCAAAACATAGACAGTAAGATGAGTCAGTCTTCTTGTACTTAAGTCGGCATTGTGCCTTTTCTATTTAATTCCGATGCCATTTCTGTGTTTCATCGTCAATAAGAAGGTCCAAGTGATACAGTAAACCTGAAGTGAAGCATCGGAATCTATAACTAGTGTCACAGGAATGGTTAAAAACATAGACAGTAGGATGAGTCAGTCTTCTTGTACTTAAGTCTGCAATTGCGCCTATTGTTTTTAATTCCAATCCAATTTCTGTGCTTCATCATCAATAAGAAGGTCCAAGGGATACAGTAAACCTGGAGTGAAGCATCGGAATCAAAAACTAGTGTCCCAGGGATGGTTCAAAACATAGACGGTAAGAAGGGTCAGTCATCTTGTACTTAAATCTGCATTGTACTTTTTGTAATTAATTCCGATGCAATTTCTGTGTTTCATCGTCAATAAGAAGGTCAGAGGGATACAGTAATCCTGAGGTGAAGCATTGGAATCTATGACTAGTGTCACAGGAATGGTTCAAACATAGTCAGTTAGAAGAGTCAGTCTTCTTGTACTTAAGTCGGTATTGTGCCTTTTGGATTTATTTCCGATGCAATTTCTTTGTTTCATCGTCAATAAGAAGGTCCAAGGGATACAGTTATCCTGAAGTGAATCATCAGAATCTATAACTAGTGTCTTAGGAATGGTTCAAATCATAGTCAGTAAGAAGAGTCAGTCTTCTTGTACTTAAGTCGGTATTGTGCCTTTTCTATTTAATTCGGATGCAATTTCTGTGTTTCATCGTCAATAAGAAGGTCCAAGGCATACAGTAAACCTGAAGTGAAGCATCGGAATCTACGACTAGTGCCACAGGAATGGTTCAAACCTAGACATTAGGAAGAATCAGTCTTCTTGTACTTAAGGCGGCAGTTTGCCTATTGTATTTAATTCCGATTCAATATCTGTGTTTCATCGTCCATAAGAGGGTCCAAGGGATACAGTAAACCTCGAGTGAAGCATCGGAATCTATAACAAGTGTTTCAGGGATGGTTCAAAACATAGACAGTAAGAAGAGTCAGTCTTCTGTTACTTAAGTCGGCATTGTGCCTTTTGTATTTAATTCCAATGCAATTTCTGTGTTTCATCGTCAATATGAAGTTCAGAGGGATACAGTAACCCTGAAGTGAAGCATCGGAATCTATGACTAGTGTCACAGGAAAGGATCAAAACGTAGTCAGTAAGAAGAGTCAGTCTTCTTGTACTTAAGTCATCATTGTGCCTTTTCTATTTAATTCTGATGCAATTTCTGTGTTTCATCGGCAATAAGCAGGTCCAAGGGATACAGTAAATCTGGAAGTGAAGCATCGGAATCTATAACTAGTGTCACAGGAATGGTTCAAATCATAGACAGTAAGAAGAGTCAGACTTCTTTTGCTTAAGTCGGCATTGTGCCTTTTGTATTTAATTCCGATGCAATTTCTGTGTTTCATCGGCAATAAGAAGGTCCAAGGGATACAGTAAACCTGGAGTGAAGCATAGAAGTCTATAACTAGTGTCACAGGAATTGTTCAAAACATAGACAGTAAGAACAGTCAGTCTTCTTGTACTTAAATCGGCATTGTGCCTTTTGTATTAAATTCTGATGCAATTTCTATGTCTCATCGTCAATAAGAAGGTCAGAGGGATACAGTAAACCTGAAGTAAAGCATCAGAATCTATAACTAGTGTCACAGGAATGGTTCAAAACATAGAGAGTTGTAAGATTCAGTCTTCTTGTACTTAAGTCGGCATTGTGCCTTTTGTATTTCATTCCGATGCAATTTCTGTGTTTCATCGTCCATAAGAAGGTCCGAGGGATACAGTAAACCTCAAGTGAAGCATCTGAATAAAAAACTTGTGTCACAGGAATGGTTGAAAACATAGACAGTAGGAAGAGTAAGTCTTCTTGTACTTAAGTCGGTATTGTGCGTTTTCTATTCAATTCCGTTGCAATTTCTGTGTTTCATCGTCAATAAGAAGGTCAGAGGGATACAGTAAACCTGAAGTGAAGCATCGGAATCTATAACTAGTGTCACAGGAATGGTTCAAAACATAGAGAGTTGGAAGATTCAGTCTTCTTGTACTTTTGTCGGCATTATGTCTTTTCTATTTAATTCCGATGCAATTTCTTTATTTCATCGTCAATAAGACGTTCAGAGGGTTACAGTAAACCTGGAGTGAAGCATCGGAATCCATGCCTAGTGTCACAGGAATGGTTCAAAACATAGTCAGTAAGAAGAGTCAGTGTTCTTGTACTTAAGTCGGTATTGTGCATTTTGTATTTAATTCCGAAGCAATTTCTGTGTTTCATCGTCAATAAGAAGGTCCAAGGGATACAGTTAACCTGAAGTAAATCATCGGAATCTATAACTAGTGTCACAAAAATGGTTCAAATCAAAGTCAGTAAGAAGAGTCAGTCTTCTTGTACTTAAGTCATCATTGTGCATTTTCTATTTAATTCTGATGCAATTTCTGTGTTTCATGGTCAATAAGAAGGTCCAAGGGATACAGTAAACCTAGAGTGAAGCATCGGAATCCGTAACTAGTGTGACAGGAATGGTTCAAACCATAGACAGTAAGAAGAGTCAGACTTCTTTTACATAAGTCGGCATTGTGCCTCTTGTATTTAATTCCGATGCAATTTCTGTGTTTCATCGTCAATAAGAAGGTCAGAGGGATACAGTAAACAAGAAGTGAAGCATCGGAATCCATAACTAGTGTCACAGGAATGGTTCAAAACATAGTCAGTAAGAAGAGTCAGTCTTCCTGTACTTAAATCGGCATTGTACTTTTTGTATTTAATTCCGATGCAACTTCTGTGTTTCATCGTCAATGAGAAGGTCCATGGGATACAGTAAACCTGGAGTGAAGCATCGGAATTTATAACTAGTGTCACAGGGACGGGTCAAATCATAGTCAGTAAGAAGAGTCAGTCTTCTTGTACTTAAGTCGGCATTGTGCCTTTTCTATTTAATTCCGATGCAATTTCTGTGTTTCATCGTCAATAAGAAGGTCCAAGGGATACAGTAAACCTGAAATGATGCATCGGAATCTATAACTAGTGTCACGGAATGGTTCAAAACATTGTCAGAAAGAAGAGTCAGTCTTCTTTTACTTAAGTCATCATTGTGAATTTTCTATTTAATTCTGATTCAATGTCTGTGTTTCATCGTCAATAAGAACGTCCAAGGGATACAGTAAACCTGGAGTGAAGCATCGGAATCTATAACTAGTGTCACAGAAATGGTTCAAAACACAGACAGTAAGAAGAGTCAGACTTCTTTTACTTAAGTCGGCATTGTGCCTTTTGTCTTTAATTCCGATGCTATTTCTGTGTTTCATCGTCAATAAGAAGGTCCAAGGGATACGGTAAACCTGGAGTGAAGCATCGGAATCTATAACTAGTGTCCCAGGGATGGCTTAAAACATAGACACTAAGAAGAGTCAATCTTCTTGTACTTAAGTCGGCATTGTGCCTTTTGTATTTAATTCGGATGCAATTTCTGTGTTTCATCGTCATTAAGAAGATCAGAGGGATACAGTAATCCTGAAGTGAAGCATCGGAATCTATGATTAGTGTCACAGGATTGGTTCAAAACATAGTCAGTAAGAAGAATCAGTCTTCTTGTACTTAAGTCGGTATTGTGCCTTTTGTATTTAATTCCGATGCAATTTCTGTGTTTCATCGTCAATAAGAAGGTACAAGGGATACAGTAAACTTGAAGCGAATCATCGGAATCTATAACTAGTATCACAGGAATGGTTCAAAACATAGTCAGTAAGAAGAGTCATTCTACTTGTACATAAGTCATCATTGTGCCTTTTCTATTTAATTCTGATGCAATTTCTGTGTTTCATCGTCAATAAGAAGGTCCAAGGTATACAGTAAACCTGGAGAGAAGCATCGGAATCTATAACTAGAGTCACAGGAATGGTTCAAACCATAGACAGTAAGAAGAGTCAGACTTCTATTACTTAGGTCACCATTGTGCCTTTTGTATTCAATTCCGATGCTATTTCTGTGTTTCATCGTCAATGAGAAGGTCACAGGGATACAGTAATCCTGAAGTGAAGCATTGGAATCTGTGACTAGTGTCACAGGAATGGTTCAAAACATAGTCAGTAAGAAGAGTCAGTCTTCTTGTACTTAAGTCGGTATTGTGCATTTTGTATTTAATTCCGATGCAATTTCTGTGTTTCATCGTCAATAAGAAGGTCCAAGGGATACAGTTGACATGAAGTAAATCATCGGAATCTATAACTAGTGTCACAAAAATGGTTCAAATCATAGTCAGTAAGAAGAGTCAGACTTCTTTTACTTAAGTCGGCATTGTGCATCTTGTATTTAATTCCGATATAATTTCTGTGTTTCATCCTCAATAAGAAGGTCAGAGGGATACAGTAAACAAGAAGTGAAGCATCGGAATCCATAACTAGTGTCACAGGAATGGTTCAAAACATAGTCAGTAAGAAGAGTCAGTCTCCTTGTACTTAAATCGGCATTTTAATTTTTGTATTTAATTCCGATGCAACTTCTGTGTTTCATCGTCAATAAGAAGGTCCAAGGGATACAGTAAACCTGGAGTGAAGCATCGGAATTTATAACTAGTGTCTCAGGGACGGTTCAAAGCATAGTCATTAAGAAGAGTCAATCTTCTTGTACTTAAGTCGGCATTGTGCCTTTCCTTTTCAATTCCGATGCAATTTCTGTGTTTCATCGTCAATAAGAAGGTCCAAGGGATACAGTAAACCTGAAATGATGCATCGGAATCTATAACTAGTGTCACAGGAATGGTTCAAAACATTGTCAAAAAGAAGAGTCAGTCTTCTTTTACTTAAGTCATCATTGTGAATTTTCTATTTAATTCTGATGCAATGTCTGTGTTTCATCATCAATAAGAAGGTCCAAGGGATACAGTAAACCTGGAGTGAAGCATCGGAATCTATAACTAGTGTCACAAAAACGGTTCAAACACAGACAGTAAGAAGAGTCAGACTTCTTTTACTTAAGTCGGCATTTTGCCTTTTGTCTTTAATTCCGATGCTATTTCTGTGTTTCATCGTCAATAAGAAGGTCCAAGGGATACAGTAAACCTGGAGTGAAACATCTGAGTCTATAACTAGTGTCACAGGAATGGTTCACAACATTGTCAGTAAGAAGAGTCAGTGTTCTCGTAGTTAAGTCGGCATTGTGCCTTTTGTATTTAATTCCGATGCAATTTCTGTGTTTCATCGTCAACAAGAAGTTCCAAGGGATACAGTAAACCGGAAATGAACCATCGGAATCTATAACTAGTGTCACAGGAATGGTTCAAAACATAGACAGTAGGAAAATTCACTCTACATGTACTTAAGTCGGCATTGTGCCTTTTGTATTTAATTCCGATGCAATTTCTGTGTTTCATCGTCAATAAGAAGGTCAGAGGGATACAGTAAACCTGAAGTGAAGCATCGGAATCTATAACTAGAGTCACACGAATGGTTCAAAACTTAGACAGTAAGAAGAGTCAGTTTTCCTGTACTTAAGACGGCATTGCGCATTTTACATTTAATTCCGATGCAATTTCTGTGTTTCATCGTCAATAAGAAGGTCCAAGGGATACAGTAAACCTGGAGTGAAGCACCGGAATTTATAACTAGCGTCACAGGAATGGTTCAAAGCATAGAATGTCGGAAGAGTCAGTCTTCTTGTACATTAGTCGGCATTGTGCCTTTTGTGTTTAATTCGGATGCAATTTCTGTGTATCATCGTCAATAAGAAGGTCCATGTGATACAGCAAACCTGAAATGAACGATCGGAATCCATGACTAGTGTCACTGGAATGGTTCAAAACATAGACAGTAAGAAGAGTCAGTCTTCTTGTACTTCATTCGGCATTGTGCCTTTTCTATTTAATTCCGATGCAATTTCTGTGATTCATCGTCAATAAGACGGTCAGAGGGATACAGTAAACCTGAAGTGAAGCATCGGAATCTATAACTAGTGGCACAGGAATGGTTCAAAACATAGACAGTTGGAAGAGTCAGTCTTCTTGTACTTAAGTCGGCAATGTGCCTTTTGTATTTAATTCCGATGCAATATGTGTGTTCCATCGTCAATAAGAAGGTCCAAGGGATACAGTAAACCTGAAATGAACGATCGGAATCCATAACTAGTGTCACAGGAATGCTTCAAAACATAGACAGTAAGAAGAGTCGGTCTTCTTGTACTTAATTCGGCATTGTGCCTTTTGTATTTAATTCCGATGCAATATCTGTGTTTCATCGTCAATAAGAAGGTCCAAGGGATACAGTAAACCTGGAGTGAAGCATCGGAGTCTATAACCAGTGTCACAGGAATTTTTCAAACCATAGACAGTAAGAAGAGTCAGACTTCTTTTACTTAAGTCGGCATTGTGCCTCTTGTATTTACTTCCGATGCAATTTCTGTGTTTCAACGTCACTAAGGAGGTCAGAGGGATACAGTAAACCTGAAGTGAAGCATCGGAATCTATAACTAGTGTCACAGGAATGGTTCAAAACATAGTCAGTAAGAAGCGTCAGACTTATAGTACTTAAGTCGGCATTGTGCTTTTTGTATTTAATTCCGATGCAATTTCTGTGTTTCATCGTCAATAAGAAGGTCCAAGGGATACAGTAAACATGGAGTGAAGCATCGGTAATAACAACTACTGTCACAGGGACGGTTCAAAACATAGACAGTAAGATGAGTCAGTATTCTTGTATTTAAGTCGGCATTGTGTCTTTTCTATATAATTCCGATGCAATTTCTGTGTTTCATCGTCAATAAGAAGGTCCAAGGGATACAGTAAACCTGAAGTTAAGCATCGGAATCTATAACTAGTGTCACAGGAATGGTTCAAAACATAGTCAGTAAGAAGAGTCAGACTTCTTGTTGTGAAGTCGGCATTGTGCTTTTGTATTTAATTCCGATGCAATTTCTGTGTTTCATCGTCAATCAGAAGGTCCAAGGGATACAGTAAACCTGAAATGAACCATCGGAATCTATAACTAGTGTCACAGGAATGGTTCAAAACATAGACAGTAGGAAAAGTCAATATACAAGTACTTATGTCGGCATTGTGCCTTTTGTATTTAATTCCGATGCAATTTCTGTGTTGCATCGTCAATAAGAAGGTCAGTGGGATACAGTAAATCTGATGTGAAGCATCGGAATCTCTAACTAGAGTCATAGGAATAGTTCAAAACATAGTCAGTAAGGAGAGTCAGTCTTCTTGTACTTAAGTCGGCATTGTGCCTATTGTATTTAATTCCGATGCAATTTGTGTGTTTCATCGTCAATAAAGAGGTCCAAGGGATACAGTAGACCTGAATTGAAGCATCGGAATCTATAACTTGTGTCACAGGAACGGTTCAAAACATAGACAGTAAGAAGAGTCAGTCTTCTTGTACTTAAGTCGGCATTGTGCCTTTTGTATTTAATTCCGATGCAATTTCTGTGTTTCATCGTCAATAAGAAGGTCCAAGGGATACAGTAAACCTGAAATGAACGATCGGAATCCATAACTAGTGTCACAGGAATGGTTCAAAGCATAGACAGTAAGAAGAGTCAGTCTTCTTGTACTTAATTCGGCATTGTGCCTTTTGTATTTAATTCTGATGCAATTTCTGTGTTTCATCGTCAATAAGAAGGTCCAAGGGATACAGTAGACCTAGAGTGAAGCTTCGGAGTCTATAACTAGTGTCACAGGAATGGTTCAAAACATAGACAGTAGGAAGAGTCAGTCTTCTAGTACTGAAGTCGGCATTGTGCCTTTTCTATTTAATTCCGATGCAATTTCTGTGCTTCATCGTCAATAAGACGGTCAGAGGGATACAGTAAACCTGAAGTAAAGCATGGGAATATATGACTAGTGGCACAGGAATGGTTCAAAACATAGACAGTTGGAAGAGTCAGTCTTCTTGTACTTAAGTCAGCAATGTGCCTTTTGTATTTAATTCCGATGCAATATCTGTGTTTCATCGTAAATAAGGAGGTCAGAGGGATACAGAAAACCTGAAGTGAAGCATCGGAATCTATAACTAGTGTCACAGGAATGGTTCAAAACATAGTCAGTAAGAAGAGTCAGTCTTCTTGTACTTAAGTCGGCATTGTGCATTTTGGATTTAATTCCGATGCAATTTCTGTGTTTCATCGACAATAAGAAGGTCCAAGGGATACAGTAAACCTGGAGTGAAGCATCGGAATTTATAACTAGTGTCACAGGGACGGTTCAAAATATAGGCAGTAGGATGAGTCAGCATTCTTGTACTTAAGTCGGCATTGTGCCTTTTCTATGTAATTCCGATGCAATTTCTGTGTTTCATCGTCAATAAGAAGGTCCAAGGGATACAGTAAACCTGGAGTGAAGCACCGGAATCTATAACTAGTGTCACAGGAATGGTTCAAAACATAGAATGTCGGAAGAGTCAGTCATCTTGTACATTAGTCGGCATTGTGCCTTTTGTATTTAATTCCGATGCAATTTCTGTGTTTCATCATCAATAAGAAGGTCCAAGGGATACAGTAAACCTGAAATGAACGATCGGAATCCATAACTAGTGTCACAGGAATGGTTCAAAGCATAGACAGTAAGAAGAGTCAGTCTTCTTGTACTTAATTCGGCATTGTGCCTTTTGTATTTAATTCTGATGCAATTTCTGTGTTTCATCGTCAATAAGAAGGTCCAAGGGATACAGTAGACCTGGAGTGAAGCATCGGAGTCTATAACTAGTGTCACAGGAATGGTTCAAAACATAGACAGTAGGAAGAGTCAGTCTTCTAGTACTGAAGTCGGCATTGTGCCTTTTCTATTTAATTCCGATGCAATTTCTGTGCTTCATCGTCAATAAGACGGTCAGAGGGATACAGTAAACCTGAAGTAAAGCATGGGAATATATGACTAGTGGCACAGGAATGGTTCAAAGCATAGACAGTTGGAAGAGTCAGTCTTCTTGTACTTAAGTCAGCAATGTGCCTTTTGTATTTAATTCCGATGCAATATCTGTGTTTCATCGTAAATAAGGAGGTCAGAGGGATACAGAAAACCTGAAGTGAAGCATCGGAATCTATAACTAGTGTCACAGGAATGGTTCAAAACATAGTCAGTAAGAAGAGTCAGTCTTCTTGTACTTAAGTCGGCATTGTGCATTTTGGATTTAATTCCGATGCAATTTCTGTGTTTCATCGACAATAAGAAGGTCCAAGGGATACAGTAAACCTGGAGTGAAGCATCGGAATTTATAACTAGTGTCACAGGGACGGTTCAAAACATAGGCAGTAGGATGAGTCAGCATTCTTGTACTTAAGTCGGCATTGTGCCTTTTCTATGTAATTCCGATGCAATTTCTGTGTTTCATCGTCAATAAGAAGGTCCAAGGGATACAGTAAACCTGAAATGAACCATCGGAAACTATAACTAGTGTCACAGGAATGGTTCAAAACATAGACAGTTGGATAAGTCAGTCTACATGTACGTAAGTCGGCATTGTGCTTTTGTATTTAATTCCGATGCAATTTCTGTGTTTCATCGCCAATAAGAAGGTGAGAATGATACAGTAAATCTGATGAGATGCATCGGAATCTATAACTAGTGTCACAGGAATAGTTCAAAACATAGTCAGTAAGAAGAGTCAGTCTTCTTGTACTTAAGTCGGCATTGTGCATTTTATATTTAATTCCGATGCAATTTCTGTGTTTCATCGTCAATAAGAAGGTCCAAGGGATACAGTAAAACTGGAGTGAAGCACCGGAATCTATAACTAGTGTCACAGGAATGGTTACAAACATAGACTGTCGGAAGAGTCAGTCTTCTTGTACATTAGTCGGCATTGTGCCTTTTGTATTTAATTCCGATGCAATTTCTGTGTTTCATCGTCAATAAGAAGGTCCAAGGAATACAGTAAACCTGGAGTGAAGCATCGAAACCTATAACTAGTGTCACAGGAATGGTTCAAAGCATAGACAGTAGGTAGACTCAGTCTTCTAGTACATAAGTCGGCATTGTGCCTTTTCTATTTATTTCCGATGCAATTTCTGTGTTTCATCGTCAATAAGACGGTCAGAGGGATACAGTACACCTGAAGTGGAACATCGGAATCTATAACTAGTGGCACAGGAATGGTTCAAAACATAGACAGTTGGAAGAGTCAGTCTTCTTGTACTTAATTCGGCATTGTGCCTTTTGTATATAATTCCGATGCAATTTCTGTGTTTCATCGTCAATAAGAAGGTCCAAGGGATACAGTAAACCTGAAATGAACGATAGGAATCCATAACTAGTGTCACAGGAATGGTTCAAAACATAGACAGTAAGAAGAGTCAGTTTTCTTGTACTTTTGACGGCATTGTGCATTTTATATTTAATTCCGATGCAATTTCTGTGTTTCATCGTCAATAAGAAGGCCCAAGGGATACAGTAAATCTGAATTGAAGCATCGGAATCCATAACTAATGTCACATAATTGGTTCAAAACGTAGACAGTAAGAAGAGTCAGTCTTCTTGTACTTAATTCGGCATTGTGCCTTTTGTATTTAAATCTGATGCAATTTCGGTGTTTCATCGTCATTAAGAAGGACCAAGGGATACAGTAGACCTGAATTGAAGCATCGGAATCTATAACTTGTGTCACTGGAATGGTTCAAAACATAGACAGTAAGAAGAGTCAGTCTTCTTGTACTTAAGTCGGCATTGTGCGTTTTGTATTTAATTCCGATGCAATTTCTGTGTTTCATCGTCAATAAGAAATTCAGAGGGATACATTAAACCTGGAGTGAAGCATCGGAATCTATAACTAGAGTCACACGAATGGTTCAAAGCATAGACAGTAAGAAGAGTCAGTTTTCTTGTACTTAAGACGGCATTGTGCATTTTACATTTAATTCCGATGCAATTTCTGTGTTTCATCGTCAATAAGAAGGTCCAAGGGATACAGTAAACCTGGAGTGAAGCACCGGAATCTATAACTAGTGTCACAGGAATGGTTCACAACATAGAATGTCGGAAGAGTCAGTCTTCTTGTACATTAGTCGGCATTGTGCCTTTTCTGTGTTTCTGTGTTTCATCGTCAATAAGAAGGCCCAAGGGATACAGTAAACCTGAAATGAACAATCGGAATCCATAACTAGTGTCACAGGAATTGTTCAAAACATAGACAGTAAGAAGAGTCAGTCTTCTTGTTCTTAATTCGGCATTGTGCCTTTTGTATTTAATTCTGATGCAATTTCTGTGTTTCATCGTCAATAAGAAGGTCCAAGGGATACAGTAAACCTGAAGTGAAGCATCGGAATCTATAAATAGAGTCACACGAATGGTTCAAAGCATAGACAGTAAGAAGAGTCAGTTTTCTTGTACTTAACACGGCATTGTGCATTTTATATTTAATTCCGATGCAATTTCTGTGTTTCATCGTAAATAAGAAGGTCCAAGGGATACAGTAAACCTGAATTGAAGCATCGGAATCCATAACTAGTGTCACATTAATGGTTCAAAACATAGACAGTAAGAAGAGTCAGTCTTCTTGTACTTAAGTCGGCATTGTGCCTTTTGTATTTAAATCCGATGCAATTTCTGTGATTCATCGTCAATAAGACGATCAGAGATATACAGTAAACCTGAAGTGAAGCATGGGAATCTATAACTAGAGTCACACGAATGGTTCTAAGCATAGACAGTAAGATGTGTCAGTTTTCTTGTACTTAAGGCGGCATTGTGCATTTTATATTTAATACCGATGCAATATTCTGTGTTTCATCGTCAATAAGAAGGTCCAAGGGATACACTAAACCTGGAGTGAAGCACCAGAATCTATAGCTAGTGGCACAGGAATGGTTCAACACATAGACAGTTGGAAGAGTCAGTCTTCTTGTACTTAATTCGGCATTGTGCCTTTTGTATTTAATTCCGATGCAATTTCTGTGATTCATCGTCAATAAGACGGTCAGAGGGATACAGTAAACCTGAAGTGAAGCATGGTAATCTATGACTAGTGGCACAGGAATGGTTCAAAACATAGACAGTTGGAAGAGTCAGTCTTCTTGTACTTAAGTCGTCAATGTGCCTTTTGTATTTAATCCCGATGCAATATCTGCGTTTCATCGTAAAGAAGAAGGTCCAAGGGATACAGCAAACCTGTAATGAACGATCGGAATCCATAACTAGTGTCACAGGAATGCTTCAAAACATAGACAGTAAGAAGAGTCGGTCTCCTTGTACTTAATTCGGCATTGTGCCTTTTGTATTTAATTCCGAAGCAATATCTGTGTTTCATCGTCAATAAGAAGGTCCAAGGGATACAGTTAACCTGAAGTGAATCATCGGAATCTATAACTAGTGTCACAGGAATGGTTCAAATCATAGTCAGTAAGAAGAGTCAGTCTTCTTGTACTTAAGTCATCATTGTGCCTTTTCTATTTAATTCTGATGCAATTTCTGTGTTTCATCGTCAATAAGAAGGTCCAAGGGATACAGTAAACCTAGAGTGAAGCATCGGAATCCATAACTAGTGTCACAGGAATGGTTCAAACCATAGACAGTAAGAAGAGTCAGACTTCTTTTACTTAAGTCGGCATTGTGCCTCTTGTATTTAATTCCGATGCAATTTCTGTGTTTCATCGTCAATAAGGAGGTCAGAGGGATACAGTAAACCTGAAGTGAAGCATCGGAATCTATAACTAGTGTCACAGGAATGGTTCAAAACATAGTCAGTAAGAAGAGTCAGTCTTCTTGTACTTAAGACGGCATTGTGCTTTTTGTATTTAATTCCCATTCACTTTCTGTGTTTCATCGTCAATAAGAAGGTCCAAGGGATACAGTAAACCTGGAGTGAAGCATCGAAATTTTTAACTAGTGTCACAGGGACGGTTCTAAACATAGACAGTAAGATGAGTCAGTATTCTTGTACTTAAGTCGGCATTGTGCCTTTTGTATTTAATTCCGATGCAATTACTGTGTTTCATCGTCAATAAGAAGGTCCAAGGGATACAGTAAACCTGAAATGAACCATCGGAATCTATAACTAGTGTCACATGAATGGTTCAAAGCATAGAGAGTAGGAAAAGTCAGTCTACAAGTACTTAAGTCGGCATTGTGCCTTTTGTATTTAATTCTAATGCAATTTCTGTGTTTCATCGTCAATAAGAAGGTCCAAGGGATACAGTAAACCTGGAGTGAAGCACCGGAATCTATAACTAGTGTCACAGGAATGGTTCAAAACATAGACTGTCGGAAGAGTCAGTCTTCTTGTACATTAGTCGGCATTGTGCCTTTTCTATTTAATTCCGATGCAATTTCTGTGATTCATCGTCAATAAGACTGTCAGAGGGATACAGTAAACCTGAAGTGAAACATCGGAATCTATAACTAGTGGCACAGGAATGGTTCAAAGCATAGACAGTTGGAAGAGTCAGTCTTCTTGTACTTAAGCCGGTATTGTGGCTTTTGTATTTAATTCCGATGCAATATCTGTGTTTCATTGTCAATAAGAAGGTACAAGGGTTACAGTAAACCTGAAATGAACGATCGGAATCCATAACTAGTGTCACAGGAATGGTTCAAAACATAGATAGTAAGAAGAGTCAGTCTCCTTGTACTTAATTCGGCATTGTGCCTTTTGTATTTAATTCTGATGCAATTTCTGTATTTCATCGTCAATAAGAAGGTCCAAGGGATACAGTAAAACTGAAGTGAAGCATCGGAATCTATAACTAGAGTCACACGAATGGTTCAAAGCATAGACAGTAAGAAGAGTCAGTTTTCTTGTACTTAAGACGGCATTGTGCATTTTATATTTAATTCCGATGCAATTTCTGTGTTTCATCGTCAATATGAAGGTCCAAGGGATACAGTAAACCTGAATTGAAGCATCGGAATCCATAACTAGTGTCACATTAATGGTTCAAAACATAGACAGTAAGAAGAGTCAGTCTTCTTGTACTTAAGTCGGCATTGTGCCTTTTGTATTTAATTCCGATGCAATTTCTGTGTTTCATCGTCAATAAGAAATTCAGAGGGATACAGTAAACCTGAAGTGAAGCAACGGAATCTATAACTAGTGTCACACGAATAGTTCAAAGCATAGACAGTAAGAAGGGTCTGTTTTCTTGTACTTAAGACGGCATTGTGCATTTTATATTTAATTCCGATGCAATTTCTGTGTTTCATCGTCAATAAGAAGGTCCAAGGAATACAGTAAACCTGGAGTGAAGCATCGGAATCAATAACTAGTGTCACAGGAGTGGTTCAAAACATAGACAGTAGGAAGAGTCAGTCTTCTAGTACATAAGTCGGCATTGTGCCTTTCCTATTTAATTCCGATGCCATTTCTGTGTTTCATCGTCTATAAGACGGTCAGAGGGATACAATAAACCTGAAGTGAAACATCGGAATCTACAACTAGTGGCACAGGAATGGTTCAAAACATAGACAGTTGGAAGAGTCAGTCTTCTTGTACTTAATTCGGCATTGTGCCTTTTGTATTTAATTCCGATGCAATTTCTGTGATTCATCGTCAATAATACGGTCAGAGGGATACAGTAAACCTCAAGTGAAGTATGGTATTCTATGACTAGTGGCACAGGAATGGTTCAAAACATAGACAGTTGGAATAGTCAGTCTTCTAGTACTTAAGTCGGCAATGTGCCTTTTGTATTTAATTCCGATGCAATATCTGCGTTTCATCGTAAATAAGAAGGTCCAAGGGATACAGTAAACCTGAAATGAACGATCGGAATCCATAACTAGTGTCACAGGAATCCTTCAAAACATAGACAGTAAGAAGAGTCGGTCTCCTTGTACTTAATTCGGCATTGTCCCTTTTGTATTTAATTCCGATGCAATATCTGTGTTTCATCGTCAATAAGAAGGTCCAAGGGATACAGTTAACCTGAAGTGAATCATCGGAATCTGTAACTAGTGTCACAGGAATGGTTCAAATCATAGTCAGTAAGAAGAGTCAGTCTTCTTGTACTTAAGTCATCATTGTGCCTTTTCTATTTAATTCTGATGCAATTTCTGTGTTTCATCGTCAATAAGAAGGTCCAAGGGATACAGTAAACCTAGAGTGAAGCATCGGAATCCATAACTAGTGTCACAGGAATGGTTCAAACCATAGACAGTAAGAAGAGTCAGACGTCTTTTACTTATGTCGGCATTGTGCCTCTTGTATTTAATTCCGATGCAATTTCTGTGTTTCATCGTCAATAAGGAGGTCAGAGGGATACAGTAAACCTGAAGTGAAGCATCGGAATCTATAACTAGTGTCACAGGAATGGTTCAAAACATAGTCAGTAAGAAGAGTCAGTCTTCTTGTACTTAAGACGGCATTGTGCTTTTTGTATTTAATTCCCATTCACTTTCTGTGTTTCATCGTCAATAAGAAGGTCCAAGGGATACAGTAAACCTGGAGTGAAGCATCGGAATTTATAACTAGTGTAAAAGGGACGGTTCAAAACATAGACAGTAAGATGAGTCAGTATTCTTGTACTTAAGTCGGCATTGTGCCTTTTCTATGTAATTCCGATATAATTTCTGTGTTTCATCGTCAATAGGAAGGTCCAAGGGATACAGTAATCCTGAAGTTAAGCATCGAAATCTATAACTAGTGGCACAGGAATTGTTCAAAACATAGACAGTTGGAAGAGTCAGTCTTCTTGTACTTAAGTCGGCAATGTGCCTTTTGTATTTAATTCCGATGCAATATCTGTGTTTCATCGTAAATAAGAAGGTCCAAGGGATACAGTAAACCTGAAATGAACGATCGGAATCCATAACTAGTGTCACAGGAATGCTTCAAAACATAGACAGTAAGAAGTGTCGGTCTCCTTGTACTTAATTCGGCATTGTGCATTTTCGTATTTAATTCCGATGCAATATCTGTGTTTCATCGTCAATAAGAAGGTCCAAGGGATACAGTTAACCTGAAGTGAATCATCGGAATCTGTAACTAGTGTCACAGGAATGGTTCAAATCATAGTCAGTAAGAAGAGTCAGTCTTCTTGTACTTAAGTCATCATTGTGCCTTTTCTATTTAATTCTGATGCAATTTCTGTGTTTCATCGTCAATAAGAAGGTCCAAGGGATACAGTAAACCTAGAGTGAAGCATCGGAATCCATAACTAGTGTCACAGGAATGGTTCAAACCATAGACAGTAAGAAGAGTCAGACGTCTTTTACTTAAGTCGGCATTGTGCCTCTTGTATTTAATTCCGATGCAATTTCTGTGTTTCATCGTCAATAAGGAATTCAGAGGGATACAGTAAACCTGAAGTGAAGCATCGGAATCTATAACTAGTGTCACAGGAATGGTTCAAATCGTAGACAGTAAGAAGAGTCAGTCTTCTTGTACTTAATTCGGCATTGTGCTTTTTGTATTTAATTCTGATGCAATTTCTGTGTTTCATCGTCAATAAGAAGGACCAAGGGATACAGTAAACCTGGAGTGAAGCATCAGAGTCTATAACTAGTGTCACAGGAATGGTTCAAAACATAGACAGTAGGAAGAGTCAGTCTTCTAGTACTTAAGTCGGCATTGTGCCTTTTCTATTTAATTCCGATGCAATTTCTGTGATTCATCGTCAATAAGACGGTCAGAGGGATACAGTAAACCTGAAGTGAAACATCGGAATCTATAACTAGTGGCACAGGAATGGTTCAAAGCATAGACAGTTGGAAGAGTCAGTCTTCTTGTACTTAAGCCGGTATTGTGGCTTTTGTATTTAATTCCGATGCAATATCTGTGTTTCATCGTCAATAAGAAGGTCCAAGGGATACAGTAAACCTGAAATGAACGATCGGAATCCATAACTAGTGTCACAGGAATGGTTCAAAACATAGAGAGTAAGAAGAGTCAGTCTCCTTGTACTTAATTCGGCATTGTGCTTTTGTATTTAATTCTGATGCAATTTCTGTATTTCATCGTCAATAAGAAGGTCCAAGGGATACAGTAAACCTGAAGTGAAGCATCGGAATCTATAACTAGAGTCACACGAATGGTTCAAAGCATAGACAGTAAGAAGAGTCAGTTTTCTTGTACTTAAGACGGCATTGTGCATTTTATATTTAATTCAGATGCAATTTCTGTGTTTCATCGTCAATAAGAAGGTCCAAGGGATACAGTAAACCTGAATTGAAACATCGGAATCCATAACTAGTGTCACATTAATGGTTCAAAACATAGACAGTAAGAAGAGTCAGTCTTCTTGTACTTAAGTCGGCATTGTGCCTTTTGTATTTAATTCCGATGTAATTTCTGTGTTTCATCGTCAATAAGAAATTCAGAGGGATACAGTAAACCTGAAGTGAAGCAACGGAATCTATAACTAGTGTCACACGAATGGTTCAAAGCATAGACAGTAAGAAGGGTCAGTTTTCTTGTATTTAAGACGGCATTGTGCATTTTATATTTAATTCCGATGCAATTTCTGTGTTTCATCGTCAATAAGAAGGTCCAAGGGATACAATAAACCTGGAGTGAAGCACCGGAATCTATAACTAGTGTCACAGGAATGGTTCACAACATAGAATGTCGGAAGAGTCAGTCTTCTTGTACATTAGTCGGCATTGTGCCTTCTGTATTTAATTCCGATGCAATTTCTGTGTTTCATCGTCAATAAAAAGGCCCAAGGGTCTACAGTAAACCTGAAATGAACGATCGGAATCCATAACTAGTGTCACAGGAATGGTTCAAAACATAGACAGTAAGAAGAGTCAGTCTTCTTGTACTTAATTCGGCATTGTGCCTTTTGTATTTAATTCTGATGCAATTTCTGTGTTTCATCGTCAATAAGAAGGTCCAAGGGATACAGTAAACATGGAGTGAAGCATCAGAGTCTATAACTAGTGTCACAGGAATGGTTCAAAACATAGACAGTAGGAAGAGTCAGTCTTCTAGTACTCAAGTCGGCATTGTGCCTTTTCTATTTAATTCCGATGCAATTTCTGTGATTCATCGTCAATAAGACGGTCAGAGGGATACAGTAAACCTGAAGTGAAACATCGGAATCCATAACTAGTGTCACAGGAATGGTTCAAACCATAGACAGTAAGAAGAGTCAGACTTCTTTTACTTAAGTCGGCATTGTGCCTCTTGTATTTAATTCCGATGCAATTTCTGTGTTTCATCGTCAATAAGGAGGTCAGAGGGATACAGTAAACCTGAAGTGAAGCATCGGAATCTATAACTAGCGTCACAGGAATGGTTCAAAACATAGTCAGTAAGAAGAGTCAGTCTTCTTGTACTTAAGACGGCATTGTGCTTTTTGTATTTAATTCCCATTCACTTTCTGTGTTTCATCGTCAATAAGAAGGTCCAAGGGATACAGTAAACCTGGAGTGAAGCATCGGAATTTTTAACTAGTGTCACAGGGACGGTTCAAAACATAGACAGTAAGATGAGTCAGTATTCTTGTACTTAAGTCGGCATTGTGCCTTTTCTATGTAATTCCGATGTAATTTCTGTGTTTCATCGTCAATAAGAAGGTCCAAGGGATACAGTAATCCTGAAGTTAAGCATCGAAATCTATAACTAGTGTCACAGGAATGGTTCAAAACATAGTCAGTAAGAAGAGTCAGACTTCTTGTAGTTAAGTCGGCATTGTGCCTATTGTATTTAATTCCGATGCAATTTCTGTGTTTGATCGTCAATAAGAAGGTCCAAGGGATACAGTAAACCTGAAATGAACCATCGGAATCTATATCTAGTGTCACAGGAATGGTTCAAAGCATAGAGAGTAGGAAAAGTCAGTCTACATGTACTTAAGTCGGCATTGTGCCTTTTGTATTTAATTCTAATGCAATTTCTGTGTTTCATCGTCAATAAGAAGGTCCAAGGGATACAGTAAACCTGGAGTGACGCATCGGAGTCTATAACTAGAATCACACGAATGGTTCAAAGCATAGACAGTAAGATGTGTCAGTTTTCTTGTACTTAAGGCGGCATTGTGCATTATATATTTAATTCCGATGCAATTTCTGTGTTTCATCGTCAATAAGAAGGTCCAAGGGATACAGTAAACCTGGAGTGAAGCACCGGAATCTATAACTAGTGTCACAGGAATGGTTCAAAACATAGACTGTCGGAAGAGTCAGTCTTCTTGTACATTAGTCGGCATTGTGCCTTTTGTATTTAATTCCGATGCAATTTCTGTGTTTCATCGTCAATAAGAAGGTCCAAGGAATACAGTAAACCTGGAGTGAAGCATCGGAATCTATAACTAGTGTCACAGGAATGGATCAAAACATAGACAGTAAGAAGAGTCAGTCTTCTTGTACTTAAGTCGGCATTGTGCCTTTTGTATTTAATTCCGATGCAATTTCTGTGTTTCATCGTCAATAAGAAATTCAGAGGGATACAGTATACCTGAAGTGAAGCAACGGAATCTATAACTAGTGTCACACGAATGGTTCAAAGCATAGACAGTAAGAAGGGTCAGTTTTCTTGTACTTAAGACGGCATTGTGCATTTTATATTTAATTCCGATGCAATTTCTGTGTTTCATCGTCAATAAGAAGGTCCAAGGGTTACACTAAACCTGGAGTGAAGCACCGGAATCTAAAACTAGTGTCACAGGAATGGTTCAAAACATAGACTGTCGGAAGAGTCAGTCTTCTTTTACATTAGTCGGCATTGTGCCTTTTGTATTTAATTCCGATGCAATATCTGCGTTTCATCGTAAATAAGAAGGCCTAAAGGATACAGTAACCCTGAAATGAACGATCGGAATCCATAACTAGTGTCACAGGAATCCTTCAAAACATAGACAGTAAGAAGAGTCAGACGTCTTTTACTTAAGTCGGCATTGTGCCTCTTGTATTTAATTCCGATGCAATTTCTGTGTTTCATCGTCAATAAGGAGGTCAGAGGGAAACAGTAAACCTGAAGTGAAGCATCGGAATCTATAACTAGTGTCACAGGAATGGTTCAAAACATAGTCAGTAAGAAGAGTCAGTCTTCTTGTACTTAAGACGGCATTGTGCTTTTTGTATTTAATTCCCATTCACTTTCTGTGTTTCATCGTCAATAAGAAGGTCCAAGAGATACAGTAAACCTGGAGTGAAGCATCTGAATTTATAACTAGGAAAACAGGGACGGTTCAAAACATAGACAGTAAGATGAGTCAGTATTCTTGTACTTAAGTCGGCATTGTGCCTTTTCTATGTAATTTCGATGTAATTTCTGTGTTTCATCGTCAATAAGAAGGTCCAAGGGATACAGTAATCCTGAAGTTAAGCATCGGAATCTATAACTAGTGGCACAGGAATGTTCAAAACATAGACAGTTGGAAGAGTCAGTCTTCTTGTACTTAAGTCGGCAATGTGCCTTTTGTATTTAATTCCGATGCAATATCTGCGTTTCATCGTAAATAAGAAGGTCCAAGGGATACACTAAATCTGAAATGAACGATCGGAATCCATAACTAGTGTCACAGGAATGCTTCAAAACATAGACAGTAAGAAGTGTCGGTCTCCTTGTACTTAATTCGGCATTGTGCATTTTTGTATTTAATTCCGATGCAATATCTGTGTTTCATCGTCAATAAGAAGGTCCAAGGGATACAGTTAACCTGAAGTGAATCATCGGAATCTGTAACCAGTGTCACAGGAATGGTTCAAATCATAGTCAGTAAGAAGAGTCAGTCTTCTTGTACTTATGTCATCATTGTGCCTTTTCTATTTAATTCTGATGCAATTTCTGTGTTTCATCGTCAATAAGAAGGTCCAAGGGATACAGTAAACCTGAAATGAACGATCGGAATCCATAACTAGTGTCACAGGAATGGTTCAAAACATAGATAGTAAGAAGAGTCAGTCTCCTTGTACTTAATTCGGCATTGTGCTTTTGTATTTAATTCTGATGCAATTTCTGTATTTCATCGTCAATAAGAAGGTCCAAGGGATACAGTAAACCTGAAGTGAAGCATCGGAATCTATAACTAGAGTCACACGAATGGTTCAAAGCATAGACAGTAAGAAGAGTCAGTTTTCTTGTACTTTAGACGGCATTGTGCATTTTATATTTAATTCCGATGCAATTTCTGTGTTTCATCGTCAATAAGAAGGTCCAAGGGATACAGTAAACCTGAATTGAAGCATCGGAATCCATAACTAGTGCCACATTAATGGTTCAAAGCATAGACAGTAAGAAGAGTCAGTCTTCTTGTACTTAAGTCGGCATTGTGCCTTTTGTATTTAATTCCGATGCAATTTCTGTGTTTCATCGTCAATAAGAAATTCAGAGGGATACAGTAAACCTAGAGTGAAGCATCGGAATCCATAACTAGTGTCACAGGAATGGTTCAAACCATAGACAGTAAGAAGAGTCAGACGTCTTTTACTTAAGTCGGCATTGTACCTCTTGTATTTAATTCCGATGCAATTTCTGTGTTTCATCGTCAATATGGAGGTCAGAGGGATACAGTAAACCTGAAGTGAAGCATCGGAATCTATAACTAGTGTCACACGAATGGTTCAAATCGTAGACAGTAAGAAGAGTCTGTCTTCTTGTACTTAATTCGGCATTGTGCTTTTTGTATTTAATTCTGATGCAATTTCTGTGTTTCATCGTCAATAGGAAGGTCCAAGGGATACAGTAAACCTGGAGTGAAGCATCAGAGTCTATAACTAGTGTCACAGGAATGGTTCAAAACATAGACAGTAGGAAGAGTCAGTCTTCTAGTACTTAAGTCGGCATTGTGCCTTTTCTATTTAATTCCGATGCAATTTCTGTGATTCATCGTCAATAAGACGGTCAGAGGGATACAGTAAACCTGAAGTGAAACATCGGAATCTATAACTAGTGGCACAGGAATGGTTCAAAGCATTGACAGTTGGAAGAGTCAGTCTTCTTGTACTTAAGCCGGTATTGTGGCTTTTGTATTTAATTCCGATGCAATATCTGTGTTTCATCGTCAATAAGAAGGTCCAAGGGATACAGTAAACCGGAAATGAACGATCGGAATCCATAAGTAGTGTCACAGGAATGGTTCAAAACATACATAGTAAGAAGAGTCAGTCTCCTTGTACTTAATTCGGCATTGTGCTTTTGTATTTAATTCTGATGCAATTTCTGTGTTTCATCGTCAATAAGAAGGTCCAAGGGATACAGTAAACCTGAAGTGAAGCATCGGAATCTATAACTAGAGTCACACGAATGGTTCAAAGCATAGACAGTAAGAAGAGTCAGTTTTCTTGTACTTAAGGCGGCATTGTGCATTTTATATTTAATTCCGATGCAATTTCTGTGTTTCATCGTCAATAAGAAGGTCCAAGGGATACAGTACACCTGAATTGAAGCATCGGAATCCATAACTAGTGTCACATTAATGGTTCAAAACATAGACAGTAATAAGAGTCAGTCTTCTTGTACTTATGTCGGCATTGTGCCTTTTCTATTTAATTCCGATGCCATTTCTGTGTTTCATCGTCAATAAGACGGTCAGAGGGATACAGTAAACCTGAAGTGAAACATCGGAATCTATAACTAGTGGCACAGGAATGGTTCAAAACATAGACAGTTGGAAGAGTCAGTCTTCTTGTACTTAAATAAGCATTGTGCATTTTGTATTTAATTCCGATACATTTTCTGTGTTTCATCGTCAATAAGAAGGTCCAAGGGATACAGTAAACCTGAAATGAACGATCGGAATCCATAACTAGTGTCACTGGAATGGTTCAAAACATAGACAGTAAGAAGAGTCAGTCTTCTTGTACTTAATTCGGCATTGTACCTTTTGTATTTAATTCTGATGCAATTTCTGTGTTTCATCGTCAATAAGAAGGTCCAAGGGATACAGTAAACCTGGAGTGAAGCAACGGAGCCTATAACTAGTGTCACAGGAATCTTTCAAAACATAGACAGTAGGAAGAGTCAGTCTTCTAGTACTTGAGTCGGCATTGTGCCTTTTCTATCTAATTCCGATGCAATTTCTGTGTTTCATCGTCAATAAGAAGGTCCATGGGATACAGTAAACCTGAAATGAACGATCGGAATCCATAACTAGTGTCACTGGAATGGTTCAAATCATAGACAGTAAGAAGAGTCAGTATTCTTGTACTTAATTCGGCATTGTGCCTTTTCTATTTAATTCCGATGCAATTTCTGTGATTCATCGTCAATAAGACCGTCAGAGGGATACAGTAAACCTGAAGTGAAGCATGGTAATCAATGACTAGTGGCACAGGAATGGTTCAAAACATAGACAGTTGGAAGAGTCAGTCTTCTTGTACTTAAGTCATCAATGTGCCTTTTTATTTAATTCCGATGCAATATCTGTGTTTCATCGTAAATAAGAAGGTCCAAGGGATACAGTAAACCTGAAATGAACGATCGGAATCCATAACTAGTGTCACAGGAATGCTTCAAAACATAGACAGTAAGAAGAGTCGGTCTCCTTGTACTTAATTCGGCATTGTGCCTTTTGTATTTAATTCCGATGCAATATCTGTATTTCATCGTCAATAAGAAGGTCCAAGGGATACAGTTAACCTGAAGTGAATGATCGGAATCTGTAACTAGTGTCACAGGAATGGTTCAAATCATAGTCAGTAAGAAGAGTCAGTCTTCTTGTACTTAAGTCATCATTGTGCATTTTCTATTTAATTCTGATGCAATTTCTGTGTTTCATCGTCAATAAGAAGGTCCAAGGGATACAGTAAACCTAGAGTGAAGCATCGGAATCCATAACTAGTGTCATAGGAATGGTTCAAACCATAGACAGTAAGACGAGTCAGACTTCTTTTACTTAAGTCGGCATTGTGCCTCTTGTATTTAATTCCGATGCAATTTCTGTGTTTCATCGTCAATAAGGAGGTCAGAGGGATACAGTAAACCTGAAGTGAAGCATCGGCATCTATAACTAGTGTCACAGGAATGGTGCAAAGCATAGTCAGTAAGAAGAGTCAGTCTTCTTGTACTTAAGACGGCATTGTGCTTTTTGTATTTAATTCCGATTCAATTTCTGTGTTTCATCGTCAATAAGAAGTTCCAAGGGATACAGTAAACCTGGGGTGAAGCATCGGAATTTATAATTAGTGTCACAGGGACGGTTCAAAACATAGACAGTAAGATGAGTCAGTATTCTAGTACTTAAGTCGCATTGTGCCTTTTCTATGTAATTCCGATGTAATTTCTGTGTTTCATCGTCAATAAGAAGGTCCAAGGGATACATTAATCCTGAAGTTAAGCATCGGAATCTATAACTAGTGTTACAGGAATGGTTCAAAACATAGTCAGTAAGAAGAGTCAGACTTCTTGTAGTTAAGTCGGCATTGTGCCTTTTGTATTTAATTCCGATGCAATTTCTGTGTTTCATCGTCAATAAGAAGGTCCAAGGGATACAGTAAACCTGAAATGAACCATCGGAATCTATAACTAGTGTCACAGTAATGGTTCAAAGCATAGAGAGTAGGAAAAGTCAGTCTACATGTACTTAAGTCGGCATTGTGCCTTTTGTATTTAATTCCGGTGCAATTTCTGTGTTTCATCGTCAATAAGAAGGTCAGAGGGATACAGTGAATCTGATGTGAAGCATCGGAATCTATAACTAGTGTCACAGGAATAGTTCAAAACATAGTCAGTAAGAAGAGTCAGTCTTCTTGTACTTAAGTCGGCATTGTGCCTATTGTATTTAATTCCGATGCAATTTCTGTGTTTCATCGTCAATAAGAAGGTCCAAGGGAAACAGTAGACCTGAATTGAAGCATCGGAATCTATAACTAGTGTCACAGGAATGGTTCAAAACATAGACAGTAAGAAAGGTCAGTCTTCTTGTACTTAAGTCGGCATTGTGCCTTTTGTATTTAATTCTGATGCAATTTCTGTGTTTCATCGTCAATAAGAAGGTCCAAGGGATACAGTAAACCTGAAATGAACGATCGGAATCCATAACTAGTGTCACAGGAATGGCTCAAATCATAGACAGTAAGAAGAGTCAGTCTTCTTGTACTTAATTCGGCATTGTGCCTTTTGTATTTTATTCTGATGCAATTTCTGTGTTTCATCGTCAATAAGAAGGTCCAAGGGATACAGGAAACGTGAAGTGAAGCATCGGAATCTATAACTAGAATCACACGAATGGTTCAAAGCATAGACAGTAAGAAGAGTCAGTTTTCTTGTACTTAAGACGGCATTGTGCATTTTATATTTAATTCCGATGCAATTTCTGTGTTTCATCGTCAATAAGAAGGTCCAAGGGATACAGTAAACCTGAAGTGAAGCATCGGAATCTATAACTAGAGTCACACGAATGGTTCAAACCATAGACAGTAAGACGAGTCAGACTTCTTTTACTTAAGTCGGCATTGTGCCTCTTGTATTTAATTCCGATGCAATTTCTGTGTTTCATCGTCAATAAGGAGGTCAGAGGGATACAGTAAACCTGAAGTGAAGCATCGGCATCTATAACTAGTGTCACAGGAATGGTGCAAAGCATAGTCAGTAAGAAGAGTCAGTCTTCTTGTACTTAAGACGGCATTGTGCTTTTTGTATTTAATTCCGATTCAATTTCTGTGTTTCATCGTCAATAAGAAGTTCCAAGGGATACAGTAAACCTGGAGTGAAGCATCGGAATCTATAACTAGTGTCACAGGAATGGTTCAAAACATAGACAGTAGGAAGAGTAAGTCTTCTAGTACATAAGTCGGCATTGTGCCTTTTCTATTTAATTCCGATGCAATTTCTGTGATTCATCGTCAATAAGACGGTCAGAGGGATACAGTAAACCTGAAGTGAAGCATGGTAATCAATGACTAGTGGCACAGGAATGGTTCAAAACATAGACAGTTGGAAGAGTCAGTCTTCTTGTACTTAAGTCATCAATGTGCCTTTTGTATTTAATTCCGATGCAATATCTGTGTTTCATCGTAAATAAGAAGGTCCAAGGGATACAGTAAACCTAGAGTGAAGCATCGGAATCCATAACTAGTGTCACAGGAATGGTTCAAACCATAGACAGTAAGACGAGTCAGACTTCTTTTACTTAAGTCGGCATTGTGCCTCTTGTATTTAATTCCGATGCAATTTCTGTGTTTCATCGTCAATAAGGAGGTCAGAGGGATACAGTAAACCTGAAGTGAAGCATCGGCATCTATAACTAGTGTCACAGGAATGGTGCAAAGCATAGTCAGTAAGAAGAGTCAGTCTTCTTGTACTTAAGACGGCATTGTGCTTTTTGTATTTAATTCCGATTCAATTTCTGTGTTTCATCGTCAATAAGAAGTTCCAAGGGATACAGTAAACCTGGGGTGAAGCATCGGAATTTATAACTAGTGTCACAGTGACGGTTCAAAACATAGACAGTAAGATGAGTCAGTATTCTAGTACTTAAGTCGCATTGTGCCTTTTCTGTGTAATTCCGATGTAATTTCTGTGTTTCATCGCCAATAAGAAGGTCCAAGGGATACAGTAATCCTGAAGTTAAGCATCGGAATCTATAACTAGTGTCACAGGAATGGTTCAAAACATAGTCAGTAAGAAGAGTCAGACTTCCTGTAGTTAAGTCGGCATTGTGCCTTTTGTATTTAATTCCGATGCAATTTCTGTGTTTCATCGTCAATAAGAAGGTCCAAGGGATACAGTAAACCTGAAATGAACCATCGGAATCTATAACTAGTGTCACAGTAATGGTTCAAAGCATAGAGAGTAGGAGAAGTCAGTCTACATGTACTTAAGTCGGCATTGTGCCTTTTGTATTTAAATCCGATGCAATTTCTGTGTTTCATCGTCAATAAGGAGGTCAGAGGGATACAGTAAACCTGAAGTGAAGCATCGGCATCTATAACTAGTGTCACAGGAATGGTGCAAAGCATAGTCAGTAAGAAGAGTCAGTCTTCTTGTACTTAAGACGGCATTGTGCTTTTTGTATTTAATTCCGATTCAATTTCTGTGTTTCATCGTCAATAAGAAGTTCCAAGGGATACAGTAAACCTGGAGTGAAGCATCGGAATCTATAACTAGTGTCACAGGAATGGTTCAAAACATAGACAGTAGGAAGAGTAAGTCTTCTAGTACATAAGTCGGCATTGTGCCTTTTCTATTTAATTCCGATGCAATTTCTGTGATTCATCGTCAATAAGACGGTCAGAGGGATACAGTAAACCTGAAGTGAAGCATGGTAATCAATGACTAGTGGCACAGGAATGGTTCAAAACATAGACAGTTGGAAGAGTCAGTCTTCTTGTACTTAAGTCATCAATGTGCTTTTGTATTTAATTCCGATGCAATATCTGTGTTTCATCGTAAATAAGAAGGTCCAAGGGATACAGTAAACCTAGAGTGAAGCATCGGAATCCATAACTAGTGTCACAGGAATGGTTCAAACCATAGACAGTAAGACGAGTCAGACTTCTTTTACTTAAGTCGGCATTGTGCCTCTTGTATTTAATTCCGATGCAATTTCTGTGTTTCATCGTCAATAAGGAGGTCAGAGGGATACAGTAAACCTGAAGTGAAGCATCGGCATCTATAACTAGTGTCACAGGAATGGTGCAAAGCATAGTCAGTAAGAAGAGTCAGTCTTCTTGTACTTAAGACGGCATTGTGCATTTTGTATTTAATTCCGATTCAATTTCTGTGTTTCATCGTCAATAAGAAGTTCCAAGGGATACAGTAAACCTGGGGTGAAGCATCGGAATTTATAACTAGTGTCACAGTGACGGTTCAAAACATAGACAGTAAGATGAGTCAGTATTCTAGTACTTAAGTCGCATTGTGCCTTTTCTATGTAATTCCGATGTAATTTCTGTGTTTCATCGTCAATAAGAAGGTCCAAGGGATACAGTAATCCTGAAGTTAAGCATCGGAATCTATAACTAGTGTCACAGGAATGGTTCAAAACATAGTCAGTAAGAAGAGTCAGACTTCTTGTAGTTAAGTCGGCATTGTGCCTTTTGTATTTAATTCCGATGCAATTTCTGTGTTTCATCGTCAATAAGAAGGTCCAAGGGATACAGTAAACCTGAAATGAACCATCGGAATCTATAACTAGTGTCACAGTAATGGTTCAAAGCATAGAGAGTAGGAGAAGTCAGTCTACATGTACTTAAGTCGGCATTGTGCCTTTTGTATTTAATTCCGGTGCAATTTCTGTGTTTCATCGTCAATAAGAAGGTCAGAGGGATACAGTGAATCTGATGTGAAGCATCGGAATCTATAACTAGTGTCACAGGAATAGTTCAAAACATAGTCAGTAAGAAGAGTCAGTCTTCTTGTACTTAAGTCGGCATTGTGCCTATTGTATTTAATTCCGATGCAATTTCTGTGTTTCATCGTCAATAAGAAGGTCCAAGGGAAACAGTAGACCTGAATTGAAGCATCGGAATCTATAACTAGTGTCACAGGAATGGTTCAAAACATAGACAGTAAGAACGGTCAGTCTTCTTGTACTTAAGTCGGCATTGTGCCTTTTGTATTTAATTCTGATGCAATTTCTGTGTTTCATCGTCAATAAGAAGGTCCAAGGGATACAGTAAACCTGAAATGAACGATCGGAATCCATAACTAGTGTCACAGGAATGGCTCAAATCATAGACAGTAAGAAGAGTCAGTCTTCTTGTACTTAATTCGGCATTGTGCCTTTTGTATTTTATTTTGATGCAATTTCTGTGTTTCATCGTCAATAAGAAGGTCCAAGGGATACAGGAAACGTGAAGTGAAGCATCGGAATCTATAACTAGAATCACACGAATGGTTCAAAGCATAGACAGTAAGAAGAGTCAGTTTTCTTGTACTTAAGACGGCATTGTGCATTTTATATTTAATTCCGATGCAATTTCTGTGTTTCATCGTCAATAAGAAGGTCCAAGGGATACAGTAAACCTGAAGTGAAGCATCGGAATCTATAACTAGAGTCACACGAATGGTTCAAAGCATAGACAGTAAGATGTGTCAGTTTTCTTGTACTTAAGGCGGCATTGTGCATTTTATACTTAATTCCGATGCAATTTCTGTGTTTCATCGTCAATAAGAAGGTCCAAGGGATACACTAAACCTGGAGTGAAGCACCGGAATCTATAACTAGTGTCAATGGAATGGTTCAAAACATAGACTGTCGGAAGAGTCAGTCTTCTTGTACATTGGTCGGCATTGTGCCTTTGGTATTTAATTCCGATGCAATTTCTGTGTTTCATCGTCAATAAGAAGGTCCAAGGAATACAGTAAACCTGGAGTGAAGCATCGGAATCTATAACTAGTGTCACAGGAATGGTTCAAAACATAGACAGTAGGAAGAGTAAGTCTTCTAGTACATAAGTCGGCATTGTGCCTTTTCTATTTAATTCCGATGCCATTTCTGTGTTTCATCGTCAATAAGACCGTCAGAGGGATACAGTAAACCTCAAGTGAAACATCGGAATCTATAACTAGTGGCACAGGAATGGTTCCAACATAGACAGTTGGAAGAGTCAGTCTTCTTGTACTTAATTCGGCATTGTGCCTTTTGTATTTAATTCTGATGCAATTTCTGTGTTTCATCGTCAATAAGAAGGTCCAACGGATACAGTAAACCTGGAGTGAAGCATCGGAGTCTATAACTAGTGTCACAGGAATGGTTCAAACATAGACAGTAGGAATAGTCAGTCTTCTAGTACTTAAGTCGGCATTGTGCCTTTTCTATTTAATTCCGATGCAATTTCTGTGATTCATCGTCAATAAGACGGTCAGAGGGATACAGTAAACCTGAAGTGAAGCATGGTAATCTATGACTAGTGGCACAGGAATGGTTCAAAACATAGTCAGTTGGAAGAGTCAGTCTTCTTGTACTTAAGTTGGCAATGTGCCTTTTTTATTTAATTCCGATGAAATATCTGAGTTTCATCGTAAATAAGAAGGTCCAAGGGATACAGTAAACCTGAAATGAACGATCGGAATCCATAACTAGTGTCACAGGAATGCTTCAAACCATAGACAGTAAGAAGAGTCAGACTTCTTTTACTTAGGTCGGCATTGTGCGTCTTGTATTTAATTCCGATGCAATTTCTGTGTTTCATCGTCAATAAGGAGGTCAGAGGGATACAGTAAACCTGAAGTGAAGCATCGGAATCTATAACTAGTGTCACAGGAATGGTTCAAATCATAGTCAGTAAGAAGAGTCAGTCTTCTTGTACTTAAGACGGCATTGTGCTTTTTGTATTTAATTCCGATTCAATTTCTGTGTTTCATCGTCAATAAGAAGGTCCAAGGGATACAGTAAACCTGGAGTGAAGCATCGGAATTTATAACTAGTGTCACAGGAACGGTTCAAATCATAGACAGTAAGATGAGTCAGTATTCTTGTACTTAAGTCGGCATTGTGCCTTTTCTATGTAATTCCGATCTAATTTCTGTGTTTCATCGTCAATAAGAAGGTCCAAGGGATACTGTAATCCTGAAGTTAAGCATCGGAATCTATATCTAATGTCACAGGAATGGTTCAAAACATAGTCAGTAAGAAAAGTCAGAATTCTTGTAGTTAATTCGGCATTGTGCCTTTTGTATTTAATTCCGATGCAATTTCTGTGTTTCATCGTCAATAAGAAGGTCCAAGGGATACAGTAAACCTGAAATGAACCATCGGAATCTATAACTAGTGTCACAGGAATGGTTCAAAACATAGAGAGTAGGAAAAGTCAGTCTACATGTACTTAAGTCGGCATTGTGCCTTTTGTATTTAATTCCGATGCAATTTCTGTGTTTCATCGTCAATAAGAAGGTCAGAGGGATACAGTAAATCTGATGTGAAGCATCGGAATCTATAACTAGTGTCACAGGAATAGTTCAAAACATAGTCAGTAAGAAGAGTCACTCTTCTTGTACTTAAGTCGGCGTTGTGCCTATTGTATTTAATTCCGATGCAATTTCTGTGTTTCATCGTCAATAAGAAGGTCCAAGGGATACAGTAGACCTGAATTGAAGCATCGGAATCTATAACTAGTGTCACAGGAATGGTTCAAAACATAGACTGTCGGAAGAGTCAGTCTTCTTGTACATTACTCGGCATTGTGCCTTTTGTATTTAATTCCGATGCAATTTCTGTGTTTCATCGTCAATAAGAAGGTCCAAGGGATACAGTAAACCTGAATTGAAGCATCGGAATCCATAACTAGTGTCACATTAATGGTTCAAATCATAGACAGTAAGAAGAGTTAGTCTTCTTGTACTTAAGTCGGCATTGTGCCTTTTGTATTTAATTCCGATGCAATTTCTGTGTTTCATCGTCAATAAGACGGTCAGAGGGATACAGTAAACCTGGAGTGAAGCATCGGAATCTATAACTAGTGTCACAGGAATGGTTCAAAACATAGACAGTAGGAAGAGTCAGTCTTCTAGTACATAAGTCGGCATTGTGCCTTTTCTATTTAATTCCGATGCCATTTCTGTGTTTCATCGTCAATAAGACGGTCAGAGGGATACAGTAAACCTGAAGTGAAACATCGGAATCTATAACTAGTGTTACAGGAATGGTTCAAACATAGACAGTTGGAAGAGTCAGTCCTCTTGTACTTAAATCGGCATTGTGCATTTTGTATTTAATTCCGATGCAATTTCTGTGTTTCATCGTCAATAAGAAGGTCCAAGGGATACAGTAAACCTGAAATGAACGATCGGAATCCATAACTAGTGTCACTGGAGTGGTTCAAAACATAGACAGTAAGAAGAGTCAGTCTTCTTGTACTTAATTCGGCATTGTGCCTTTTGTATTTAATTCTCATGCAATTTCTGTGTTTCATCGTCAATAAGAAGGTCCAAGGGATACAGTAAACCTGGAGTGAAGCATCGGAGTCTATAACTAGTGTCACAGGAATGGTTCAAACATAGACAGTAGGAAGAGTCAGTCTTCTAGTACTTATGTCGGCATTGTGCCATTTCTATCTAATTCCGATGCAATTTCTGTGTTTCATCGTCAATAAGAAGGTCCAAGGGATACAGTAAACCTGAAATGAACGATCGGAATCCATAACTAGCGTCACTGGAATGGTTCAAAACATAGACAGTAAGAAGAGTCAGTCTTCTTGTACTTAATTCGGCATTGTGCTTTTTGTATTTAATTCTGATGCAATTTCTGTGTTTCATCGTCAGTAAGAAGGTCCAAGGGATACAGTAAACCTGGAGTGAAGCATCGGAGTCTATAACTAGTGTCACAGGAATGGTTCAAACATAGACAGTAGGAAGAGTCAGTCTTCTAGTACTTAAGTCGGCATTGTGCCTTTTCTATTTAATTCCGATGCAATTTCTGTGATTCATCGTCAATAAGACGGTCAGAGGGATACAGTAAACCTGAAGTGAAGCATGGTAATCTATGACTAGTGGCACAGGAATGGTTCAAAACATAGACAGTTGGAAGAGTCAGTCTTCTTGTACTTAAGTCGGCAATCTGCTTTTTTATTTAATTCCGATGCAATTTCTGTGTTTCATCGTAGATAAGAAGGTCCAAGGGATACAGTAAACCTGAAATGAACGATCGGAATCCATAACTAGTGTCACAGGAATGGTTCAAATCATAGTCAGTAAGAAGAGTCAGTCTTCTTGTACTTAAGTCATCATTGTGCCTTTTCTATTTCATTCTGATGCAATTTCTGTGTTTCATCGTCAATAAGAAGGTCCAAGGGATACAGTAAACCTAGAGTGAAGCATCGGCATCCATAACTAGTGTCACAGGAATGGTTCAAACCATAGACCAGTAAGAAGAGTCAGACTTCTTTACTTAAGTCGGCATTGTGCCTCTTGTATTATTTCCGATGCAATTTCTGTGTTTCATCGTCAATAAGGAGGTCAGAGGGATACAGTAAACCTGAAGTGAAGCATCGGAATCTATAACTAGTGTCACAGGAATGGTTCAAAACATAGTCAGTAAGAAGAGTCAGTCTTCTTGTACTTAAGTCGGCATTGTGCTTTTCTATGTAATTCCGATGTAATTTCTGTGTTTCATCGTCAATTAGAAGGTCCAAGGGGTACAGTAATCCTGAAGTTAAGCATCGGAATCTATAACTAGTGTCACAGGAATGGTTCAAAACATAGTCAGTAAGAAGAGTCAGACTTCTTGTAGTTAAGTCGGCATTGTGCGTTTTGTATTTAATTCCGATGCAATTTCAGTGTTTCATCGTCAATAAGAAGGTCCAAGGGATACAGTAAACCTGAAATGAACCATCGGAATCTATAACTAGTGTCACAGGAATGGTTCAAAACATAGAGAGTAGCAAAAGTCAGTCTACATGTACTTAAGTCGGCATTGTGCCTTTTGTATTTAATTCCGATGCAATTTCTGTGTTTCATCGTCAATAAGACGGTCAGAGGGATACAGTAAACCTGAAGTGAAGCATCGGAATCTATAACTAGAGTCACACGAATGGTTCAAAGCATAGACAGTAAGATGTGTCAGTTTTCTTGTACTTAAGGCGGCATTGTGCATTTTATACTTAATTCCGATGCAATTTCTGTGTTTCATCGTCAATAAGAAGGTCCAAGGGATACACTAAACCTGGAGTGAAGCACCGGAATCTATAACTAGTGTCACAGGAATGGTTCAAAACATAGACTGTCGGAAGAGTCAGTCTTCTTGTACATTAGTCGGCATTGTGCCTTTTGTATTTAATTCCGATGCAATTTCTGTGTATCATCGTCAATAAGAAGTTCCAAGGAATACAGTAAACCTGGAGTGAAGCATCGGAATCTATAACTAGTGTCACAGGAATGGTTCAAAACATAGGCAGTAGGAAGAGTCAGTCTTCTAGTACATAAGTCGGCATTGTGCTTTTTCTATTTAATTCCGTTGCCATTTCTGTGTTTCATCGTCAATAAGACGGTCAGAGGGATACAGTAAACCTGAAGTGAAACATCGGAATCTATAACTAGTGGCACAGGAATAGTTCAAACATAGACAGTTGGAAGAGTCAGTCTTCTTGTACTGAAATCGGCATTGTGCATTTTGTATTTAATTCCGATGCAATTTCTGTGTTTCATCGTCAATAAGAAGGTCCAAGGGATACAGTAAACCTCAAATGAACGATCGGAATCCATAACTAGTGTCACTGGAGTGGTTCAAAACATAGACAGTAAGAAGAGTCAGTCTTCTTGTACTTAATTCGGCATTGTGCATTTTGTATTTAATTCTGATGCAATTTCTGTGTTTCATCGTCAATAAGAAGGTCCAAGGGATACAGTAAACCTGGAGTGAAGCATCGGAGTCTATAACTAGTGTCACAGGAATGATTCGAAACATAGACAGTAGGAAGAGTCAGTCTTCTAGTACTTAGGTCGGCATTGTGCCTTTTCTAACTAATTCCGATGCAATTTCTGTGTTTCATCGTCAATACGAAGGTCCAAGGGATACGGTAAACCTGAAATGAACCATCGGAATCCATAACTAGTGTCACTGGAATGGTTCAAAACATAGACAGTAAGAAGAGTCAGTCTTCTTGTACTTAATTTGGCATTGTGCTTCTTGTATTTAATTCTGATGCAATTTCTGTGTTTGATCGTCAGTAAGAAGGTCCAAGGGATACAGTAAACCTGGAGTGAAGCATCGGAGTCTATAACTAGTGTCACAGGAATGGTTCAAACATAGACAGTAGGAAGAGTCAGTCTTCTAGTACTTAAGTCGGCATTGTGCCTTTTCTATTTAATTCCGATGCAATTTCTGTGATTCATCGTCAATAAGACGGTCAGAGGGATACAGTAAACCTGAAGTGAAGCACGGTATTCTATGACTAGTGGCACAGGAATGGTTCAAAATATAGACAGTTGGAAGAGTCAGTCTTCTTGTACTTAAGTCGGCAATGTGCCTTTTTTATTTAATTCTACATCTACATCTACATCTACGTCCATACTCCGCAAGCCACCTGACGGTGTGTGGCGGAGGGTACCTTCAGTACCTCTATCGGTTCTCCCTTCTATTCCAGTCTCGTATTGTTCGTGGAAAGAAGGACTGTCGGTATGCCTCTGTGTGGGCTCTAATCTCTCTGGTTTTATCCTCATGGTCTCTTCGCGAGATATACGTAGGAGGGAGCAATATACTGCTTGACTCTTCGGTGAAGGTATGTTCTCGAAACTTCAATAAAAGCCCGTACCGAGCTACTGAGCGTCTCTCCTGCAGAGTCTTCCACTGGAGTTTATCTATCATCTCCGTAACGCTTTCGCGATTACTAAATGATCCTGTAACGAAGCGCGCTGCTCTCCGTTGGATCTTCTCTATCTCTTCTATCATCCCCATCTGGTACGGATCCCACACTGCTGAGCAGTATTCAAGCAGTGGGCGAACAAGCGTACTGTAACCTACTTCCTTTGTTTTCGGATTGCATTTCCTTAGGATTCTTCCAATGAATCTCAGTCTGGCATCTGCTTTACCGACGATCAACATTATATGATCATTCCATTTTAAATCACTCCTAATGCGTACTCCCAGATAATTTATGGTATTAACTGCTTCCAGTTGCTGACCTGCTATTTTGTAGCTAAATGATAAAGGATCCATCTTTCTGTATATTAGCAGCACATTACACTTGTCTACATTGAGATTCCGATGCAATATCTGTGCTTCATCGCCAATAAGAAGGTCCAAGGGATACAGTTAACCTGAAGTGAATCATCGGAATCTATAACTAGTGTCACAGGAATGGTTCAAATCATAGTCAGTAAGAAGAGTCAGTCTTCTTGTACTTAAGTCATCATTGTGCCATTTCTATTTCATTCTGATGCAATTTCTGTGTTTCATCGTCAATAAGAAGGTCCAACGGATACAGTAAACCTGAAATGAACGATCGGAATCCATAACTAGTGTCACAGGAATGCTTCAAAACATAGACAGTAAGAAGAGTCGGTCTCCTTGTACTTAATTCGGCATTGTGCCTTTTGTATTTATTTCCGATGCAATATCTGTGTTTCATCGTCAATAAGAAGGTCCAAGGGATACAGTTAACCTGAAGTGAATCATCGGAATCTATAACTAGTGTCACAGGAATGGTTCAAATCATAGTCAGTAAGAAGAGTCAGTCTTCTTGTACTTAAGTCATCATTGTGCCATTTCTATTTCATTCTGATGCAATTTCTGTGTTTCATCGTCAATAAGAAGGTCCAAGGGATACAGTAAACCTACAGTGAAGCATCGGAATCCATAACTAGTGTCACAGGAAAGGTTCAAACTATAGACAGTAAGAAGAGTCAGACTTCTTTTGCTTAAGTCGGCATTGTGCCTCTTGTATTTAATTCCGATGCAATTTCTGTGTTTCATCGTCAATAACGAGGTCAGAGGGATACAGTAAACCTGAAGTAAAGCATCGGAATCTATAACTAGTGTCACAGGAATGGTTCAAAACATAGTCAGTAAGAAGAGTCAGTCTTCTTGTACTTTAGACGGCATTCTGCTTTTTGTATTTAATTCCGATTCAATTTCTGTGTTTCATCGTCAATAAGAAGGTCCAAGGAATGCAGTAAACCTGGAGTGAAGCATCGGAATTTATAACTAGTGTCACAGGGACGGTTTAAAGCATAGACAGTAAGATGAGTCAGTATTCTTGTACTTAAGTCGGCATTGTGCCTTTTCTATGTAGTTCCGATGTAATTTCTGTGTTTCATCGTCAATAAGAAGGTCCAAGGGATACAGTAATCCTGAAGTTAAGCATCGGAATCTATAACTAGTGTCACAGGAATGGTTCAAAGCATAGTCAGTAAGAAGAGTCAGACTTCTTGTAGTTAAGTCGGCATTGTGCCTTTTGTATTTAATTCCGATGCAATTTCTGTGTTTCATCGTCAATAAGAAGGTCCAAGGGATACAGTAAACCTGAAATGAACCATCGGAATCTGTAACTAGTGTCACAGGAATGGTTCAAAACATAGAGAGTAGGAAAAGTCAGTCTACATGTAATTAAGTCGGCATTGTGCCTTTTGTATTTAATTCCGATGCAATTTCTGTGTTTCATCGTCAATAAGAAGGTCAGAGGGATACAGTAAATCTGATGTGAAGCATCGGAATCTATAACTAGTGTCACAGGAATAGTTCAAAACATAGTCAGTAAGAAGAGTCAGTCTTCTTGTACTTAAGTCGGCGTTGTGCCTATTGTATTTAATTCCGATGCAATTTCTGTGTTTCATCGTCAATAAGAAGGTCCAAGGGATACAGTAGACCTGAATTGAAGCATCATAATCTATAACTAGTGTCACAGGAATGGTTCAAATCATAGACAGTAAGAAGAGTCAGTCTTCTTGTACTTAAGTTGGCATTGTGCCTTTTGTATTTAATTCTGATGCAATTTCTGTGTTTCATCGTCTATAAGAAGGTCCAAGGGATACAGTAAACCTGGAGTGAAGCATCGGAGTCTATAACTAGAGTCACACGAATGGGTCAAAGCATAGACAGTAAGATGTGTCAGTTTTTTTGTACTTAAGGCGGCATTGTGCATTTTATATTTAATTCCGATGCAATTTCTGTGTTTCATCGTCAATAAGAAGGTCCAAGGGATACAGTAAACCTGGAGTGAAGCACCAGAATCTATAACTAGTGTCACAGGAATGGTTCAAAACATAGACTGTCGGAAGAGTCAGTCTTCTTGTACATTAGTCGGCATTGTGCCTTTTGTATTTAATTCCGATGCAATTTCTGTGTTTCATCGTCAATAACAAGGTCCAAGGAATACAGTAAACCTGGAGTGAAGCATCGGAATCTATAACTAGTGTCACAGGAATGGTTCAATACATAGACAGTAGGAAGTGTCAGTCTTCTAGTACATAAGTCGGCGTTGTGCTTTTTCTATTTAATTCCGATGCAATTTCTGTGTTTCATCGTCAATAAGACGGTCAGAGGGATACAGTAAACCTGAAGTGAAACATCGGAATCTATAACTAGTGGCACAGGAATGGTTCAAAACATAGACAGTTGGAAGAGTCAGTCTTCTTGTACTTAAATCGGCATTGTGCCTTTTGTATTTAATTCCGATGCAATATCTGTGTTTCATCGTCAATACGAATGTCCAAGGGATACAGTAAACATGAAATGAACGATCGGAATCCATAACTAGTGTCACAGGAATGGTTCAAATCATAGACAGTAAGAAGAGTCAATCTTCTCGTAATTAATTCGGCATTGTGCCTTTTGTATTTAATTCTGATGCAATTTCTGTGTTTCATCGTCAATAAGAAGGTCGGAGGGATACAGTAAACCTGGAGTGAAGCATCAGAGTCTATAACTAGTGTCACAGGAATGGTTCAAAACATAGACTGTAGGAAGAGTCAGTCTTCTAGTACTTACGTCGGCATTGTGCCTTTTCTATTTAATTACGGTGCAATTTCTGTGATTCATCGTCAATAAGACGGTCAGAGGGATACAGTAAACCTGAAGTGAAGCATCGGAATCTATAACTAGTGGCACAGGAATGGTTCAAAGCATAGATAGTTGCAAGAGTCAGTCTTCTTGTACGTAAGCCGGCATTGTGGCTTTTGTATTTCATTCCGATGCAATATCTGTGTTTCATCGTCAATAAGAAGGTCCAAGGGATACAGTAAACCTGAAATGAACGATCGGAATCCATAACTAGTGTCACAGGAATGGTTCAAAACATAGATAGTAAGATGAGTCAGTCTCCTTGTACTTAATTCGGCATTGTGCCTTTTGTATTTCATTCTGATGCAATTTCTGTGTTTCATCGTCAATAAGAAGGTCCAAGGGATACAGTAAACCTGAAGTGAAGCATCGGAATCTATAACTAGAGTCACACGAATGGTTCAAAGCATAGACAGTAAGAAGAGTCAGTTTTTTTGTACTTAAGACGGCATTGTGCATTTTATATTTAATTCCGATGCAATTTCTGTGTTTCATCGTCAATAAGAAGGTCCAAGGGATACAGTAAACCTGAATCGAAGCATCGGAATCCATAACTAGTGTCACATTAATGGTTCAAAACATAGACAGTAAGAAGAGTCAGTCTTTTTGTACTTAAGTCGGCATTGTGCCTTTTGTATTTAATTCCGATGCAATTTCTGTGTTTCATCGTCAATAAGTCGGTCAGAGGGATACAGTAAACCTGAAGTGAAGCATCGGAATCTATAACTAGAGTCACACGAATGGTTCAAAGCATAGACAGTTAGATGTGTCAGTTTTCTTGTACTTAAGGCGGCATTGTGCATTTTATATTTAATTCCGATGCAATTTCTGTGTTTCATCGTCAATAAGAAGGTCCAAGGGATACACTAAACCTGGAGTGAAGCACCGGAATCTATAACTAGTGTCACAGGAATGTTTCAAAACATAGACTGTCGGAAGAGTCAGTCTTCTTGTACATTAGTCAGCATTGTACCTTTTGTATTTAATTCCGATGCAATTTCTGTGTTTCATCGTCAATATGAAGGTCCAAGGAATACAGTAAACCTGGAGTGAAGCATCGGAATCTATAACTAGTGTCACAGGAATGGTTCAAAACATACACAGTAGGTAGAGTCAGTCTTCTAGTACTTAAGTCGGCATTGTGCCTTTTCTATCTAATTCCGATGCAATTTCTGTGTTTCATCGTCAATAAGAAGGTCCGAGGGATACAGTAAAACTGAAATGAACGATCGGAATCCATAACTAGTGTCACTGGAATGGTTCAAAACATAGACAGTAAGAAGAGTCAGTCTTCTTGTACTTAATTCGGCATTGTGCTTTTTGTATTTAATTCTGATGCAATTTCTGTGTTTCATCGTCAATAAGAAGGTCCAAGGGATACAGTAAACCTGGAGTGAAGCATCGGAGTCTATAACTAGTGTCACAGGAATGGTTCAAACGTAGACAGTAGGAAGAGTCAGTCTTCTAGTACTTAATTCTGCATTGTGCCTTTTGAATTTAATTCTGATGCAATTTCTGTGTTTCATCGTCAATAAGAAAGTCCAAGGGACTCAGTAAACCTGGAGTGAAGCATCGGAGTCTATAACTAGTGTCACAGGAATCGTTCAAAACATAGACAGTAGGAAGAGTCAGTCTTCTAGTACTTATGTCGGCATTGTGCCTTTTCTATCTAGTTCCGATGCAATTTCTGTGTTTCATCGTCAATAAGAAGGTCCAAGGGATACAGTAAACCTGAAATGAACGATCGGAATCCATAACTAGTGTCACTGGAATGGTTCAATTCATAGACAGTAAGAAGAGTCAGTCTTCTTGTACTTAATTCGGCATTGTGCTTTTTGTATTTAATTCTGATGCAATTTCTGTGTTTCATCGTCAATAAGAAGGTCCAAGGGATACAGTAAACCTGGAGTGAAGCATCGGAGTCTATAACTAGTGTCACAGGAGTGGTTCAAACATAGACAGTAGGAAGAGTCAGTCTTCTAGTACTTAAGTCTGCATTGTGCCTTTTCTATTTAATTCCGATGCAATTTCTGTGATTCATCGTCAATAAGACGGTCAGAGGTATACAGTAAACCTGAAGTGAAGCATGGTAATCTATGACTAGTGGCACAGGAATGGTTCAAAACATAGACAGTTGGAAGAGTCAGTCTTGTTGTACTTAAGTCGGCAATGTGCCTTTTGTATTTAATTCCGATGCAATATCTGTGCTTCATCGTAAATAAGAAGGTCCAAGGGATACAGTAAACCTGAAATGAACGATCGGAATCCATAACTAGTGTCACAGGAATGCTTCAAAACATAGACAGTAAGAAGAGTCGGTCTCCTTGTACTTAATTCGGCATTGTGCTTTTTGTATTTAATTCCGATTCAATTTCTATGTTTCATCGTCAATAAGAAGGTCCAAGGGATACAGAAAACCTGGAGTGAAGCATCGGAATTTATAACTAGTGTCACAGGGACGGTTCAAAACATAGACAGTAAGATGAGTCAGTATGCTCGTACTTAAGTCGGCATTGTGCCTTTTCTATGTACTTCCGATGTAATTTCTGTGTTTCATCGTCAATAAAAAGGTCCAAGGGATACAGTAATCCTGAAGTTAAGCATCGGAATCTATAACTATTGTCACAGGAAAGGTTCAAAACATAGTCAGTAAGAAGAGTCAGACTTCTTGTAGTTAAGTCGGCATTGTGCCTTTTGTATTTAATTCCGATGCAATTTCTGTGTTTCATCGTCAATAAGAAGGTCCAAGGGATACAGTAAACCTGAAATGAACCATCGGAATCTATAACTAGTGGCACAGGAATGGTTCAAAACATAGAGAGTAGGAAAAGTCAGTCTACATGTACTTAAGTCGGCATTGTGCCTTTTGTATTTAATTCCGATGCAATTTCTGTGTTTCATCGTCAATAAGAAGGTCCAAGGGATACAGTAAACCTGAAATGAACGATCGGAATCCATAACTAGTGTCACAGGAATGGTTCAAATCATAGACAGTAAGAAGGGTCAGTCTTCTTGTACTTAATTCGGCATTGTGTCTTTTGTATTTAATTGTGATGCAATTTTTGTGTTTCATCGTCAATAAGAAGGTCCAAGGGATACAGTAAACCTGGAGTGAAGCATCAGAGTCTATAACTAGTGTCACAGGAATGGTTCAAAACATAGACAGTAATAAGAGTCAGTCTTCTAGTACTTAAGTCGGCATTGTGCCTTTTCTATTTAATTCCGATGCAATTTCTGTGATTCATCGTCAATAAGACGGTCAGAGGGATACAGTAAACCTGAAGTGAAGCATCGGAATCTATAACTAGTGGCACAGGAATGGTTCAAAGCATAGACAGTTGGAAGAGTCAGTCTTCTTGTACTTAAGCCGGCATTGTGGCTTTTGTATTTATTTCCGATGCAATATCTGTGTTTCATCGTCAATAAGAAGGTCCAAGGGATACAGTAAACCTGAAATGAACGATCGGAATCCATAACTAGTGTCACAGGAATGGTTCAAAACATAGATAGTAAGAAGAGTCAGTCTCCTTGTACTTAACTCGGCATTGTGCCTTTTGTACTTAATTCCGATGCAATATTTGTGTACAATCGTCAATAAGAAGGTCCAAGGTGTACAGTAAACCTGGAGTGAAGCATCGGAGTCTATAACTAGTGTCACAGGAATGGTTCAAAACATAGACAGTAAGAAGAGTCAGTCTTCTTGTACTTAATTCGGCATTGTGCCTTTTGTACTTAATTCTGATGCAATATCTGTGTTTCATCGTCAATAAGAAGGTCAGAGGGATACAGTAAACCTGAAGTGAAGCATCGGAATCTATAACTAGTGTTACAGGAATGGTTCAAAACATAGTCAGTAAGAAGAGTCAGTCTTCTACATCTACATCTACATCTATACTCCGCGAGCCACCTTACGGTGTGTGGCGGAGGGTGCTTATTGTACCACTGTCTGATCCCCCCTTCCCTGTTCCATTCACGAATTGTGCGTGGGAAGAACGACTGCTTGTAAGTCTCCGTATATGCCCTAATTTCTCCGATCTTTTCGTTGTGATCATTACGCGAGATATATGTGGGCGGTAGTAATATGTTGCCCATCTCTTTCCGGAATGTGCTCTCTCGTAATTTCGATAATAAACCTCTCCGTATTGCGTAACGCCTTTCTTGAAGTGTCCGCCACTGGAGCTTGTTCAGCATCTCCGTAACGCTCTCGCGCTGACTAAATGTCCCCATGACGAATCGCGCTGCTTTTCGCTGGATCATGTCTATCTCTTCTATTAATCCAACCTGGTAAGGGTCCCATACTGATTAGCAATACTCAAGAATCGGACGAACAAGCGTTTTGTAAGCTACCTCTTTCGTCGATGAGTCACATTTTCTTAGAATTCTTCCTATGAATCTCAACCTGGCGCCTGCTTTTCCCACTATTTGTTTTATGTGATCATTCCACTTCAGATCGCTCCGGATAGTAACTCCTAAGAATTTTACGGTCGTTACCGCTTTCAATGATTTACCACCTATGGCATAATCGTACTGGAATGGATTTCTGCCCCTGTGTATGCGCCTTATATTACATTTATCTACGTTTAGGGAAAGCTGCCAGCTGTCGCACCATGCATTAATCCTCTGCAGGTCCTCCTGGAGTACGTACGAGTCTTCTGATGTTGCTACTTTCTTGTAGACAACCGTGTCATCTGCAAATAGCCTCACGGAGCTACCGAAGTTGTCAACTAAGTCATTTATGTATATTGTAAACAATAAAGGTCCTATCACGCTTCCCTGCGGTACTCCCGAAATTACCTCTACATCTGCAGATTTTGAACCGTTAAGAATGACATGTTGTGTTCTTTCTTCTAGGAAATCCTGAATCCAATCACAAACCTGGTCCGATATTCCGTAAGCTCGTATTTTTTTCACTAAACGTAAGTGCGGAACCGTATCAAATGCCTTCCTGAAGTCCAGGAATACGGCATCAATCTGCTCGCCAGTGTCTACGGCACTGTGAATTTCTTGGGCAAATAGGGTGAGCTGAGTTTCACATGATCTCTGTTTGCGAAATCCATGTTGGTTATGATGAAGGAGATTTGTATTATCTAAGAACGTCATAATACGAGAACACAAAACATGTTCCATTATTCTACAACAGATTGACGTAAGCGAAATAGGCCTATAATTATTCGCATCTGATTTATGACCCTTCTTGAAAATGGGAACGACCTGCGCTTTCTTCCAGTCGCTAGGTACTTTACGTTCTTCCAGCGATCTACGATAAATTGCTGATAGAAAGGGGGCAAGTTCTTTAGCATAATCACTGTAGAATCTTAAGGGTATCTCGTCTGGTCCGGATGCTTTTCCGCTACTAAGTGATAGCAGCTGTTTTTCAATTTCGATATCGTTTATTTCAATATTTTCCATTTTGGCGTCCGTGCGACGGCTGAAGTCAGGGTCGTGTTACGATTTTCCGCAGTGAAACAGTTTCGGAACAAAGAATTCAGTATTTCTGCCTTTCTTCGGTCGTCCTCTGTTTCGGTGCCATCGTGGTCAACGAGTGACTGAATAGGGGATTTAGATCCTCTTACCGATTTTACATATGACCAAAACTTTTTAGGGTTCTTGTTTAGATTGTTTGCAAATGTTTTATGTACGAATTCGTTGAATGCTTCTCTCATTGCTCTCTTTACGCTCTTTTTCGCTTCGTTCAGCTTTTCCTTATCAGCTATGATTCGACTACTCTTAAACCTATGATGAAGCTTGTACTTAAGTCGGCACTGTATTTTTGTAATTAATTCCGATGCAATTTCTGTGTTTCATCGTCAATAAGTAGGTCCAAGGGATACTGTAAACCTGGAGTGAAGCATCGGAATCTATAACTAGTGTCACAGGGACGGTTCAAAGCATAGGCAGTAAGATGAGTCAGTATTCTTGCACTTAAGTCGGCATTGTGCCTTTTCTATTTAATTCCGATGCAATTTCTGTGTTTCATCGTCAATAAGAAGGTCCAAGGGATACAAAAACCTGAAGTGAAGCATCGGAATCTACAACTAGTGTCACAGGAATCGTTAAAAACATAGACAGGAAGAAGAGTCAGTCTTCTTGTACTTAAGTCAGCATTGTGCCTATTGTATTTAATTCCGATGCAATTTCTGTATTTCATCGTCAATAAGAAGGTCCAAGGGATACAGTAAACATGGAGTGAAGCATCGGAATCTATAACTAGTGTCCCAGGGATGGTTCAAAACATAGCCAGTAAGAAGAGTCAGTCATTTTGTACTTAAGTCGGCATTGTGCTTCTTGTAATAAATTCCGATGCAATTTCTGTGTTTCATCGTCAATAAGAAAGTCAGAGGGATACAGTAAACCTGAAGTGAAGCATCGGAATCTATAACTAGTGGCACAGGAATAGTTCAAAACATAGTCAGTAAGAAGAGTCACTCTTCTTGTACTTAAGTCGGCATTGTGCTTTTTGTATTTAATTCCGATGCAATTTCTGTGTTTCATCGTCAATAAGAAGGTAGAAGGGATACAATAATCCTGGAGAGAAGCATCGGAATCTATAACCAGTGTCACAGGAATGGTTCAAAACATAGACAGTAAGAAGAGTCAGACTTCTTTTACTTAATTCGGCATTGTGCCTTTTGTATTTAATTCCGATGCAATTTCTGTGTTTCAACGTAAATAAGAAGGTCCAAGGGATACAGTAAACCTGAAGTTAAGCATCGGAATCTATAACTAGTGTCACAGGAATGGTTAAAAGCATAGACAGGAAGAAGAGTCAGTCTTCTTGTACGTAAGTCGGCATTGTGCCTATTGTATTTAATTCCGATGCAATTTCTGTGTTTCATCGTCAATAAGAAGCTCCAAGGGATACAGTAAACCTGGAGTGAAGCATCGGAATCTATAACTAGTGTCCCAGTGATGGTTCAAAACATAGACAGTAAGAAGAATAAGTCATCCTGTACTTAAGTCGGCATTGTGCTTTTTGTAATTAATTCCGATGCAATTTCTGTGTTTCATCGTCAATAAGAAGGTCAGAGGGATACAGTAAACCTGAAGTGAAGCATCGGAATCTATAACTAGTGGCACAGGAATGGTTCAAAACATAGTCAGTAAGAAGAGTCAGTCTTCTTGTACTTAAGTCGGCATTGCGCTTTTTGTATTTAATTCCTATGCAATTTCTGTGTTTCATCGTCAATACGAAGGTCCAAGGGATACAGTAAACCTGGAGAGAAACGTCGGAATCTATAACTAGTGTCTCAGGGACGGTTCAAAGCATAGACAGTAAGATGAGTCAGTATTCTTGTACTTAAGTCGGCATTGTGCCTTTTCCATTTAATTCCGATGCAATTTCAGTGTTACATCGTCAATAAGAAGGTCCAAGGGATACAGTAAACCTGGAGTGAAGCACCGGAATCTATCACTAGTGTCACAGGAATGGTTCAAAATATAGACTGTCGGAAGAGTCAGTCATCTTGTACATTATTCGGCATTGTGCCTTTTGTATATAATTCCGATGCAATTTCTGTGTTTCATCGTCAATAAGAAGGTCCAAGGGATACAGTAAACCTTAATTGAACGATCGGAATCCATCACTAGTGTCACAGGAATGGTTCAAATCATAGACAGTAGGAAAAGACACTCTACATGTACTTAAGTCGGCATTGTGCCTTTTGCAGTTAATTCCGATGCAATTTCTGTATTTCATCGTCAATAAGAAGGTCAGAGTGATACATAAACCTGATGTGAAGCATCGGAATCTATAACTAATGGCACTGGAATGGTTCAAAACATAGACAGGAAGAAGAGTCAGTCTTCTTGCACTGAAGTCGGCATTGGGCCTTTTGTATTTATTTCCGATGCAATTTCTGTGTTTCATCGTCAGTAAGATGGTCCAAGGGATACAGTAAACCTGGAGTGTAGCACCGGAATCTAGAACTAGTGTCACAGGAATGGTTTAAAACATAGACTGTCAGAAGAGTCAGTCTTCTTGTACTTTAGTCGGCATTGTGCCTTTTGTATTTAATTTCGATGCAGTTTCTGTGTTTCATCGTCAATAAGAAGGTCAGAGTGATACAGTAATCCTGACGTTAAGCATCGGAATCCATGACTAGTGTCACAGGAATGGTTCAAAACATAATCAGTAAGAAGAGTCAGTCCTCTTGTACTTATGTCGGTATTGTACCCTTTGTATTTAATTCCGGTGCAATTTCTGTGTTTCATCGTCAATAAGAAGGTCCAAGGGATACAGTAAACCTGAAGTGAAGCGTCGGAGACTATGACTAGTGTCACAGGAATGGTTCAAAACATAGTCAGTAAGAAGAGTCAGTCTTCTTGTACTTAAGTCATCATTGTGCCTTTTGTATTTAATTCTGATGCAATTTCTGTATTTCATCGTCAATAAGAACGTCCAAGGTATACAGTAAACCTGGAGAGAAGCATCGGAATCTATAACCAGTGTCACAGGAATGGTTCAAAACATAGACAGTAAGAAGAGTCAGACTTCTTTTACTTTGGTCAGCATTGTGCCTTTTGTATTTAATTCCGATGCAATTTCTGTGTTTCATCGTCAATAAGAAGGTCCAAGGGATACAGTAAACCTTAAGTTAAGCATCGGAATCTACAACTAGTGTCACAGGAATCGTTAAAAACATAGACAGGAAGAAGAGTCAGTCTTCTTGTACTTAAGTCAGCATTGTGCCTATTGTATTTAATTCCGATGCAATTTCTGTATTTCATCGTCAATAAGAAGGTCCAAGGGATACAGTAAACCTGGAGTGAAGCATCGGAATCTATAACTAGTGTCCCAGGGATGGTTCAAAACATAGCCAGTAAGAAGAGTCAGTCATTTTGTACTTAAGTCGGCATTGTGCTTCTTGTAAAAAATTTCGATGCAATTTCTGTGTTTCATCGTCAATAAGAAGGTCAGAGGGATACAGTAAACCTGAAGTGAAGCATCGGAATCTATAACTAGTGGCACAGGAATAGTTCAAAACATAGTCAGTAAGAAGAGTCACTCTTCTTGTACTTAAGTCGGCATTGTGCTTTTTGTATTTAATTCCGATGCAATTTCTGTGTTTCATCGTCAAAAAGAAGGTAGAAGGGATACAATAATCCTGGAGAGAAGCATCGGAATCTATAACCAGTGTCACAGGAATGGTTCAAAACATAGACAGTAAGAAGAGTCAGACTTCTTTTACTTAATTCGGCATTGTGCGTTTTGTATTTAATTCCGATGCAATTTCTGTGTTTCATCGTCAATAAGAAGGTCCAAGGGATACAGTAAACCTGAAGTTAAGCATCGGAATCTATAACTAGTGTCACAGGAATGGTTAAAAACATAGACAGGAAGAGGAGTCAGTCTTCTTGTACTTAAGTCGGCATTGTGCCTATTGTATTTAATTCCGATGCAATTTCTGTGTTTCATCGTCAATAAGAAGCTCCAAGGGATACAGTAAACCTAGAGTGAAGCATCGGAATCTATAACTAGTGTCCCAGTGATGGTTCAAAACATAGACAGTAAGAAGAATAAGTCATCCTGTACTTAAGTCGGCATTGTGCTTTTTGTAATTAATTCCGATGCAATTTCTGTGTTTCATCGTCAATAAGAAGGTCAGAGGGATACAGTAAACCTGAAGTGAAGCATCGGAATCTATAACTAGTGGCACAGGAATGGTTCAAAACATAGTCAGTAAGAAGAGTCAGTCTTCTTGTACTTAAGTCGGCATTGCGCTTTTTGTATTTAATTCCTATGCTATTTCTGTGTTTCATCGTCATTACGAAGGTCCAAGGGATACAGTAAACCTGGAGAGAAGCATCGGAATCTATAACTAGTGTCTCAGGGACGGTTCAAAGCATAGACAGTAAGATGAGTCAGTATTCTTGTACTTAAGTCGGCATTGTGCCTTTTCCATTTAATTCCGATGCAATTTCAGTGTTACATCGTCAATAAGAAGGACCAAGGGATACAGTAAACCTGGAGTGAAGCACCGGAATCTATAACTAGTGTCACAGGAATGGTTCAAAACATAGACTGTCGGAAGAGTCAGTCATCTTGTACATTAGTCGGCATTGTGCCTTTTGTATTTAATTCCGATGCAATTTCTGTGTTTCATCGTCAATAAGAAGGTCCAAGGGTTACAGTAAACCTTAATTGAAGGATCGGAATCCATCACTAGTGTCACAGGAATGGTTCAAATCATAGACAGTAGGAAAATACACTCTACATGTACTTAAGTCGGCATTGTGCCTTTTGCAATTAATTCCGATGCAATTTCTGTATTTCATCGTCAATAAGAAGGTCAGAGGGATACATAAACCTGATGTGAAGCATCGGAATCTATAACTAATGGCACAGGAATGGTTCAAAACATAGACAGTAAGAAGAGTCAGTCTTCTTGCACTTAAGTCGGCATTGTGCCTTTTGTATTTAATTTCGATGCAGTTTCTGTGTTTCATCGTCAATAAGAAGGTCAGAGTGATACAGTAATCTTGACGTTAAGCATCGGAATCTATGACTAGTGTCACAGGAATGGTTCAAAGCATAATCAGTAAGAACAGTCAGTCCTCTTGTACTTATGTCGGTATTGTACCCTTTGTATTTAATTCCGGTGCAATTTCTGTGTTTCATCGTCAATAAGAAAGTCCAAGGGATACAGTAAACCTGAAGTGAAGCGTCGGAGACTATGACTAGTGTCACAGGAATGGTTCAAAACATAGTCAGTAAGAAGAGTCAGTCTTCTTGTACTTAAGTCATCATTGTGCCTTTTCTATTTAATTCTGATGCAATTTCTGTATTTCATCGTCAATAAGAACGTCCAAGGTATACAGTAAACCTGGAGAGAAGCATCGGAATCTATAACCAGTGTCACAGGAATGGTTCAAAACATAGACAGTAAGAAGAGTCAGACTTCTTTTACTTAAGTCGGCATTGTGCCTTTTGTATTTAATTCCGATGCAATTTCTGTGTTTCATCGTCAATAAGAAGGTCCAAGGGATACAGTAAACCTGGAGTGAAGCATTGGAATCTATAACTAGTGTCACAGGAATGGTTCTAAAACTTAGACAGTAGGATGAGTCAGTCTTCTAGTACTTAAGTCGGCATTGTGCCTTTTCTATTTAATTCCAATGCAATTTCTGTGTTTCATCGTCAATAAGACGGTCAGAGGGATACAGTAAACCTGGAGAGAAGCATCGGAATCTATAACTAGTGTCTCAGGGACGGTTCAGAGCATAGACAGTAAGATGAGTCAGTATTCTTGTACCTAAGTCGGCATTGTGCCTTTTCCATTTAATTCCGATGCAATTTCAGTGTTACATCGTCAATAAGAAGGTCCAAGGGATACAGTAAACCTGAAGTGAAGCATCGGAATCTATAACTAGTGGCACAGGAATGGTTCAAAACATAGTCAGTAAGAAGAGTCAGTCTTCTTGTACTTAAGTCGGCATTGCGCTTTTTGTATTTAATTCCTATGCAATTTCTGTGTTTCATCGTCAATACGAAGGTCCAAGGGATACAGTAAACCTGGAGAGAAACGTCGGAATCTATAACTAGTGTCTCAGGGACGGTTCAAAGCATAGACAGTAAGATGGGTCAGTATTCTTGTATTTCAGTCGGCATTGTGCCTTTTCCATTTAATTCCGATGCAATTTCAGTGTTACATCGTCAATAAGAAGGTCCAAGGGATACAGTAAACCTGGAGTGAAGCACCGGAATCTATCACTAGTGTCACAGGAATGGTTCAAAATATAGACTGTCGGAAGAGTCAGTCATCTTGTACATTATTCGGCATTGTGCCTTTTGTATATAATTCCGATGCAATTTCTGTGTTTCATCGTCAATAAGAAGGTCCAAGGGATACAGTAAACCTTAATTGAACGATCGGAATCCATGACTAGTGTCACAGGAATGGTTCAAATCATAGACAGTAGGAAAAGACACTCTACATGTACTTAAGTCGGCATTGTGCCTTTTGCAGTTAATTCCGATGCAATTTCTGTATTTCATCGTCAATAAGAAGGTCAGAGGGATACATAAACCTGATGTGAAGCATCGGAATCTATAACTAATGGCACAGGAATGGTTCAAAACATAGAGAGGAAGAAGAGTCAGTCTTCTTGCACTGAAGTCGGCATTGTGCCTTTTGTATTTATTTCCGATGCAATTTCTGTGTTTCATCGTCAGTAAGATGGTCCAAGGGATACAGTAAACCTGGGGTGTAGCACCGGAATCTAGAACTAGTGTCACAGGAATGGTTTAAAACATAGACTGTCAGAAGAGTCAGTCTTCTTGTACTTAAGTCAGCATTGTGCCTATTGTATTTAATTCCGATGCAATTTCTGTATTTCATCGTCAATAAGAAGGTCCAAGGGATACAGTAAACCTGGAGTGAAGCATCGGAATCTATAACTAGTGTCCCAGGGATGGTTCAAAACATAGCCAGTAAGAAGAGTCAGTCATTTTGTACTTAAGTCGGCATTGTGCTTCTTGTAAAAAATTTCGATGCAATTTCTGTGTTTCATCGTCAATAAGAAGGTCAGAGGGATACAGTAAACCTGAAGTGAAGCATCGGAATCTATAACTAGTGGCACAGGAATAGTTCAAAACATAGTCAGTAAGAAGAGTCACTCTTCTTGTACTTAAGTCGGCATTGTGCTTTTTGTATTTAATTCCGATGCAATTTCTGTGTTTCATCGTCAAAAAGAAGGTAGAAGAGATACAATAATCCTGGAGAGAAGCATCGGAATCTATAACCAGTGTCACAGGAATGGTTCAAAACATAGACAGTAAGAAGAGTCAGACTTCTTTTACTTAATTCGGCATTGTGCGTTTTGTATTTAATTCCGATGCAATTTCTGTGTTTCATCGTCAATAAGAAGGTCCAAGGGATACAGTAAACCTGAAGTTAAGCATCGGAATCTATAACTAGTGTCACAGGAATGGTTAAAAACATAGACAGGAAGAGGAGTCAGTCTTCTTGTACTTAAGTCGGCATTGTGCCTATTGTATTTAATTCCGATGCAATTTCTGTGTTTCATCGTCAATAAGAAGCTCCAAGGGATACAGTAAACCTAGAGTGAAGCATCGGAATCTATAACTAGTGTCCCAGAGATGGTTCAAAACATAGACAGTAAGAAGAATAAGTCATCCTGTACTTAAGTCGGCATTGTGCTTTTTGTAATTAATTCCGATGCAATTTCTGTGTTTCATCGTCAATAAGAAGGTCAGAGGGATACAGTAAACCTGAAGTGAAGCATCGGAATCTATAACTAGTGGCACAGGAATGGTTCAAAACATAGTCAGTAAGAAGAGTCAGTCTTCTTGTACTTAAGTCGGCATTGCGCTTTTTGTATTTAATTCCTATGCTATTTCTGTGTTTCATCGTCATTACGAAGGTCCAAGGGATACAGTAAACCTGGAGAGAAGCATCGGAATCTATAACTAGTGTCTCAGGGACGGTTCAAAGCATAGACAGTAAGATGAGTCAGTATTCTTGTACTTAAGTCGGCATTGTGCCTTTTCCATTTAATTCCGATGCAATTTCAGTGTTACATCGTCAATAAGAAGGACCAAGGGATACAGTAAACCTGGAGTGAAGCACCGGGATCTATAACTAGTGTCACAGGAATGGTTCAAAACATAGACTGTCGGAAGAGTCAGTCATCTTGTACATTAGTCGGCATTGTGCCTTTTGTATTTAATTCCGATGCAATTTCTGTGTTTCATCGTCAATAAGAAGGTCCAAGGGATACAGTAAACCTTAATTGAAGGATCGGAATCCATCACTAGTGTCACAGGAATGGTTCAAATCATAGACAGTAGGAAAATACACTCTACATGTACTTAAGTCGGCATTGTGCCTTTTGCAATTAATTCCGATGCAATTTCTGTATTTCATCGTCAATAAGAAGGTCAGAGGGATACATAAACCTGATGTGAAGCATCGGAATCTATAACTAATGGCACAGGAATGGTTCAAAACATAGACAGTAAGAAGAGGCAGTCTTCTTGCACTTAAGTCGGCATTGTGCCTTTTGTATTTAATTTCGATGCAGTTTCTGTGTTTCATCGTCAATAAGAAGGTCAGAGTGATACAGTAATCTTGACGTTAAGCATCGGAATCTATGACTAGTGTCACAGGAATGGTTCAAAACATAATCAGTAAGAAGAGTCAGTCCTCTTGTACTTATGTCGGTATTGTACCCTTTGTATTTAATTCCGGTGCAATTTCTGTGTTTCATCGTCAATAAGAAAGTCCAAGGGATACAGTAAACCTGAAGTGAAGCGTCGGAGACTATGACTAGTGTCACAGGAATGGTTCAAAACATAGTCAGTAAGAAGAGTCAGTCTTCTTGTACTTAAGTCATCATTGTGCCTTTTCTATTTAATTCTGATGCAATTTCTGTATTTCATCGTCAATAAGAACGTCCAAGGTATACAGTAAACCTGGAGAGAAGCATCGGAATCTATAACCAGAGTCACAGGAATGGTTCAAAACATAGACAGTAAGAAGAGTCAGACTTCTTTTACTTAAGTCGGCATTGTGCCTTTTGTATTTAATTCCGATGCAATTTCTGTGTTTCATCGTCAATAAGAAGGTCCAAGGGATACAGTAAACCAGGAGTGAAGCATTGGAATCTATAACTAGTGTCACAGGAATGGTTCTAAAACTTAGACAGTAGGAAGAGTCAGTCTTCTAGTACTTAAGTCGGCATTGTGCCTTTTCTATTTAATTCCAATGCAATTTCTGTGTTTCATCGTCAATAAGACGGTCAGAGGGATACAGTAAACCTGGAGAGAAGCATCGGAATCTATAACTAGTGTCTCAGGGACGGTTCAGAGCATAGACAGTAAGATGAGTCAGTATTCTTGTACCTAAGTCGGCATTGTGCCTTTTCCATTTAATTCCGATGCAATTTCAGTGTTACATCGTCAATAAGAAGGTCCAAGGGATACAGTAAACCTGATGTGAAGCATCTGAATATATAACTAGTGTCACGGGAATGGTTCAAAATATAGACAGTAAGAAGAGATAGCTTTCTTGTACTTAAGGCGGCATTGTGCCTTTTGTACTTCATTCCGATGCAATTTCTGTGTTTCATCGTCAATACGAAGGTCATAGAGATACAGTAAATCTGAAGTGAAGCATCGGAATCAATAACTAGAGTCACAGGAATGGTTCGAAGCATAGACAGTAAGAAGAGATAGTTTTCTTGTACTTAAGGCGGCATTGTGCCTTTTATATTTAATTCCGATGCAATTTCTGTGTTTCATCGTCAATAAGAATGTCCAAGGGATACAGTAAGCCTGGAGTGAAGCACCGGAATCTATAACTAGTGTCACAGGAATGGTTCAAAACATAGACTGTCGGAAGAGTCAGTCATCTTTTACATTAGTCGGCATTGTGCCTTTTGTACTTAATTCCGATGGAATTTCTGTGTTTCATCGTCAATAAGAGGTCCAAGGGATACAGTAAACCTGGAATGAAGCATTGGAATCTATAACTAGTGTCACAGGAATGGTTCTAAAACTTAGACAGTAGGAAGAGTCAGTCTTCTAGTACTTAAGTCGGCATTGTGCCTTTTCTATTTAATTCCAATGCAATTTCTGTGTTTCATCGTCAATAAGACGGTCAGAGGGATACAGTAAACCTGAAGTGAAGCATCGGAATCTATAACTAGTGGCACAGGAATGGTTCAAAACATAGACAGTTGGAAGAGTCAGCCTTCTTGTACTAAAGTCGGCATTGTGCTTTGTGTATATAATTCCAATGCAATATCTGTGTTTCATCGTCAATAAGAAGTTCCAAGGGATACTGTAAACCTTAATTGAACGATCGGAATCCATCACTAGTGTCACAGGAATGGTTCAAATCATAGACAGTAGGAAAAGACACTCTACATGTACTTAAGTCGGCATTGTGCCTTTTGTAGTTAATTCCGATGCAATTTCTGTATTTCATCGTCAATAAGAAGTTCAGAGGGATACATAAACCTGATGTGAAGCATCGGAATCTATAACTAGTGGCACAGGAATGGTTCAAAACATAGACAGTAAGAAGAGTCAGTCTTCTTGCACTTAAGTCGGCATTGTGCCTTTTGTATTTATTTCCGATGCAATTTCTGTGTTTCATCGTCAGTAAGATGGTCCAAGGGATACAGTAAACCTGGAGTGTAGCACCGGAATCTATAACTTGTGTCACAGGAACGGTTTAAAACATAGACTGTCAGAAGAGTCAGTCTTCTTGTACTTTAGTCGGCATTGTGCCTTTTGTATTTAATTTCGATGCAGTTTCTGTGTTTCATCGTCAATAAGAAGGTCAGAGTGATACAGTAATCCTGACGTTAAGCATCGGAAACTATGACTAGTGTCACAGGAATGGTTCAAAACATAATCAGTAAGAAGAGTCAGTCCTCTTGTACTTATGTCGGTATTGTACCCTTTGTATTTAATTCCGATGCAATTTCTGTGTTTCATCGTCAATAAGAAGGCCCAAGGGATACAGTAAACCTGAAGTGAAGCGTCGGAGTCTATGACTAGTGTCACAGGATTGGTTCAAAACATAGTCAGTAAGAAGAGTCAGTCTTCTTGTACTTAAGTCATCATTGTGCCTTTTCTATTTAATTCTGATGCAATTTCTGTATTTCATCGTCTATAAGAAGGTCCAAGGGATACAGTAAACCTGGAGAGAAGCATCGGAATCTATAACCAGTGTCACAGGAATGGTTCAAAACATAGACAGTAAGAAGAGTCAGACTTCTTTTACTTAAGTCGGCATTGTGCCTTTTGTATTTAATTCCGATGCAATTTCTGTGTTTCATCGTCAATATAAAGGTCCAAGGGATACAGTAAACCTGGAGTGATCATCGGAGTCTATAACTAGTGTCACAGGAATGGTTCAAGACATAGACAGTAAGAAGAGTCAGTCTTCTTTTTCTTAATTCGGCATTGTGCCTTTTGTATTTCTTTCTGATACAATTTCTGTGTTTCATCGTCAATAAGAAGGTCAGAGGGATACAGTAAACCTGAAGTGAAGCATCGGATTCAATAACTAGTGTCACAGGAATGGTTCAATGCACAGTCAGTAAGAAGAGTCAGTCTTCTTGTACTTCAGTCGGCATTGTGCTCATTGTATTTAATTCCGATGAAATGTCTGTGTTTCATAGTCAATAAGAAGGTCCAAGGGATAGAGTAAACCTGGAGTGAAGCATCGGAATCTATTACAGGTGTCACAAGGACGGTTCAAAACATCGACAGTAAGATGAGTCAGTATTTTTGTACTTCAGTCGGCATTGTGCCTTTTCTATTTAATTCCAATGCAATTTCCTTGTTTCATCGTCAATAAGAAGGTCCAAGGGATACAGTAAACCTGAAGTGAAGCGTCGGAATCTATAACTAGTGTCACAGGAATGGTTCAAAACATAGTCAGTAAAAATAAGTCAGTCTTCTTGTACTTAAGTCATCATTGTGCATTTTCTATTTAATTCTGTAGCAATTTCTGTGTTTCATCGTCAATAAGAAGGTCCAAGGGATACAGTAAACCTGGAGTGAAGCATTGGAATCTATAACTAGTGTCACAGGAATGGTTCAAAAGAAAGACAGTAAGAAGAGTCAGACTTCTTTTACTTAAGTCGGTATTGTGCATTTTGTATTTAATTCCGATTCAATTTCTGTGTTTCATCGTCAATAAATAGGTCCAAGGGATACAGTAAACCTGGAGTGAAGCATCGGAGTCTATAACTAGTGTCACAGGAATGGTTCAAAACATAGACAGTAGGAAAAGTCAGTCTACATGTACTTATGTCGGCATTGTGCCATTTGTATTTAATTCCGATGCAATTTCTGTGTTTCATCGTCAATATGAAGGTCAGAGGGATACAGTAAATCTGATGTGAAGTAACGGAATCTTTAACCAGTGATACAGGAATAGTTCAAAACATAGTCAGTAAGATGAGTCAGTCTACTTGTACTTAAGTCGGCATTGTGCCTATTGTATTTAATTCCGATGCAATTTCTGTGTTTCATCGTCAATAAGAAGGTCCAAGGGATACAGTAGACCTGAATTGAAGCATCGGAGTCTATAACTAGTGTCACAGGAATGGTTCAAAACATAGACAGTAAGAAGAGTCAGTCTTCTTGTACTTAAGTCGGCATAGTGTCTTTTGTATTTAATTCCGATGCAATTTCTGTGTTTCATCGTCAGTAAGAAGGTCCAAGGGATACAGTAAACCTGGAGTGAAGCATGGGAATCTGTAACTAGTGTCACAGGAATGGTTCAAAACATAGACAGTAGGAAGAGTCAGTCGTCTAGTATTTAAGTCAGCATTGTGCCTTTTCTATTTAATTCCGATGCAATTTTCTGTGTTTCATCGTCAATAAGACGGTCAGAGGGATACAGTAAACCTGAAGTGAAGCATCGGAATCTATAACTAGTGGCACAGGAATGGTTCAAAACATAGACAGTTGGAAGAGTCACTCTTCTTGTACTTAAGACGACTTTGTGCCTTTTGTATTTAATTCCGATGCAATATCTGTGTTTCATCGTCAATAGGAAGGTCCAAGGGATACAGTAAACCTGGAGTGAAGCATCGGAATCTATAACTAGTGTCACGGGGACGGTTCAAATCATAGACAGTAAGATGAGTCAGTATTCTAGTACTTAAGTCGGCTTTGTGCCTTTTCTATTTAATTCCGATGCAATTTCTGTGTTACATCGTCAATAAGAAGATCCAAAGGATACAGTAAACCTGAAGTGAAGCAGCGGAAACTATAAATAGTGTCACAGGAATGGTTCAAAACACAGACAGTAAGAAGAGTCAGACTCCTTTAACTGAAGTCGGCATTGTGCTTGTTGTGTTTAATTCCGATTCAATTTCTGTGTTTCATCGTCAATAAGAATGTCCAAGGGATACAGTAAACCTGGAGTGAAGCATCAGAGTCTACAACTAGTGTCACAGGAATGGTTCAAATCATTGACAGTAAGAAGAGTCAGACTTCTTGTACTTAATTCGGCATGAGCCTTTTGTATTGAATTCCCATGCAATATCTGTGTTTCATCGTCAATACGATCGTCCAAGGGATACAGTAATCCTGAAGTTAAGCATCGGAATCTATAACTAGTGTCACAGGAATGGTTCAAACATAGACAGTAAGAAGAGTCAGTCATCTTGTAGTTAAGTCGGCATTGTGCCTTTTCTATTTAATTCCGATGCAATTTCTGTGTTTCATCGTCAATAAGAAGGTCCAAGGGATACAGTAAACCTGAAGTGAAGCATCGGAAACTATAACTAGTGTCACAGGAATGGTTCAAAACACAGACAGTAAGAAGAGTCAGACCTCTTTTACTTAAGTCGGCATTGTGCCTATTGTATTTAATTCCGATGCAATTTCTGTGTTTCATCGTCAATAACAAGGTCCAAGAGATACAGTAAACCTGAAGTGAAGCATCTGAATATATAACTAGTGTCACAGGAATGGTTCAAAACACAGACAGTAAGAAGAGTCAGACTTCTTTTACTGAAGTCGGCATTGTGCCTTTTGTATTTAATTCCGATGCAATTTCTGTGTTTCATCGTCAATAAGAAGGGCCAAGGGATACACTAAACCTGATATGAAAAATCGGAATCTATAACTAGTGTCACAGATATGGTTCAAAACATAGACAGTAGGAAAAGTCAGTCTACATGTACGTATGTCGGCATTGTGCCTTTTGTATTTAATTCCGATGCAATTTCTGTGTTTCATCGTCAATAAGATGGTCAGAGGGATACAGTAAATCTGATGTGAAGCATCAGAATGTATAACTAGTGTCACAGGAATAGTTCAAAACATAGTCAGTAAGGAGAGTCAGTCTTCTTGTACTTAAGTCGGCATTGTGCCTATTGTATTTAATTCCAATGAAATTTCTGTGTTTCATCGTCAATAAGAAGGTCAAGGGGTACTGTAGACCTGGAGTGAAGCATCGGAATCTATAACTAGTGTCACAGGAATGGTTCAAAACATAGACTGTAAGAAGAGTCAGTCTTCTTGTACTTAAGTCGGCAGTGTGCCTATTGTATTTAATTCCGATGCAATTTCTGTGTTTCATCGTCAATAAGAAGGTCCAAGGGATACAGTAAACCTGGAGTGAAGCATCGGAATCTGTAACTAGTGTCACAGGAATGGTTCAAAACATAGACAGTAGGAAGAGTCAGTCGTCTAGTACTTAAGTCAGCATTGTGCCTTTTCTGTTTAATTCCGATGCAATTTTCTGTGTTTCATCGTCAATAAGAAGATCCAAGGGATACAGTAAACCTGAAATGAACGATCGAAATCCATAAGTAGTGTACCAGGAATGGTTCAAAACATAGACAGTAGGAAAAGTCAGTCTACATGTACTTATGTCGGCATTGTGCCATTTGTATTTAATTCCGATGCAATTTCTGTGTTTCATCGTCAATAAGAAAGTCAGAGGGATACAGTAAATCTGATGTGAAGCAACGGAATCTTTAACCAGTGTCACAGGAATAGTTCAAAAGATAGTCAGTAAGATGAGTCAGTCTACTTGTACTTAAGTCGGCAGTGTGCCTATTGTATTTAATTCCGATGCAATTTCTGTGTTTCATCGTCAATAAGAAGGTCCAAGGGATACAGTAAACCTGGAGTGAAGCCCCGGAATCTGTAACTAGTGTCACAGGAATGGTTCAAAACATAGACAGTAGGAAGAGTCAGTCGTCTAGTACTTAAGTCAGCATTGTGCCTTTTCTGTTTAATTCCGATGCAATTTTCTGTGTTTCATCGTCAATAAGACGGTCAGAGGGATACAGTAAACCTGAAGTGAAGCATCGGAATCTATAACTAGTGGCACAGGAATGGTTCAAAACATAGACAGTTGGAAGAGTCACTCTTCTTGTACTTAAGACGACTTTGTGCCTTTTGTATTTAATTCCGATGCCATATCTGTGTTTCATCGTCAATAAGAAGATCCAAGGGATACAGTAAAATTGAAATGAACGATCGAAATCCATAAGTAGTGTACCAGGAATGGTTCAAAACATAGACAGTAAGAAGAGTTATTCTTCTTGTACTTAATTCGGCATTGTGCTTTTGGATTTAATTCTGATGCAATTTCTGTGTTTCATCGTCAATAAGAAGGTCCAACGGATACAGTAAAGCTGGAGTGAAGCATCGTAATCTATAACTAGTATCACAGGAATACTTCAAAACATAGTCCATAAGAAGCGTCAGTCTTCTTGTACTTAAGTCGGCATTGTGCTTTTTGTATTTAATTCCGATGCAATATCTGTGTTTCATCGTCAATAAGAACGTCCAAGGGATACAGTAAACCTGGAGTGAAGCATCGGAATCTATAACTAGTGTCACGGGGACGGTTCAAATCATAGACAGTAAGATGAGTCAGTGTTCTAGTACTTAAGTCGGCTTTGTGCCTTTTCTATTTAATTCCGATGCAATTTCTGTGTTACATCGTCAATAAGAAGGTCCAAAGGATACAGTAAACCTGAAGTGAAGCAGCGGAAACTATAAATAGTGTCACAGGAATGGTTCAAAGCACAGACAGTAAGAAGAGTCAGACTCCTTTTACTGAAGTCGGCATTGTGCTTGTTGTGTTTAATTCCGATTCAATTTCTGTGTTTCATCGTCAATAAGAACGTCCAAGGGATACAGTAAACCTGGAGTGAAGCATCAGAGTCTACAACTAGTGTCACAGGAATGGTTCAAAACATTGACAGTAAGAAGAGTCAGACTTCTTGTACTTAATTCGGCATGAGCCTTTTGTATTGAATTCCCATGCAATATCTGTGTTTCATCGTCAGTACGATCGTCCAAGGGATACAGTAATCCTGAAGTTAAGCATCGGAATCTATAACTAGTGTCACAGGAATGGTTCAAACATAGTCAGTAAGAAGAGTCAGTCTTCTTGTAGTTAAGTCGGCATTGTGCCTTTTCTATTTAATTCCGATGCAATTTCTGTGTTTCATCGTTAATAAGAAGGTCCAAGGGATACAGTAAACCTGAAGTGAAGCATCGGAAACTATAACTAGTGTCACAGGAATGGTTCAAAACACAGACAGCAAGAAGAGTCAGACCTCGTTTACTTAAGTCGGCATTGTGCCTATTGTATTTAATTCCGATGCAATTTCTGTGTTTCATTGTCAATAAGAAGGTCCAAGGGATACAGTAAACCTGAAGTGAAGCATCTGAATATATAACTAGTGTCACAGGAATGGTTCAAAACACAGACAGTAAGAAGAGTCAGACTTCTTTCACTGAAGTCGGCATTGTGCCTTTTGTATTTAATTCCGATGCAATATCTGTGTTTCATCGTCAATAAGAAGGGCCAAGGAATACAGTAAACCTGATATGAAAAATCGGAATCTATAACTAGTGTCACAGATATGGTTCAAAACATAGACAGTAGGAAAAGTTAGTCTACATGTACGTAAGTCGGCATTGCGCCTTTTGTATTTAATTCCGATGCAATTTCTGTGTTTCATCGTCAATAAGATGGACAGAGGGATACAGTAAATCTGATGTGAAGCATCTGAATCTATAACTAGTGTCACAGGAATAGTTCAAAACATAGTCAGTAAGGAGAGTCAGTCTTCTTGTACTTAAGTCGGCATTGTGCCTATTGTATTTAATTCCGATGAAATTTCTGTGTTTCATCGTCAATAAGAAGGTCCAAGGGGTACAGTAGACCTGGAGTGAAGCATCGGAATCTATAACTAGTGTCACAGGAATGGTTCAAACATAGACAGTAAGAAGAGTCAGTCTTCTTGTACTTAAGTCGGTATTGTGCCTTTTGTACTTCATTCCGATGCAATTTTCGTGTTTCATCGTCAATAAGAAGGTCATAGAGATACAGTAAACCTGAAGTGAAGCATCGGAATCTATAACTAGAGTCACAGGAATGGTTCAAACAATGACAGTAAGAAGAGTCATTTTTCTTGTACTTAAGGCCGCATTGTGCCTTTTATTTTTAATTCCGATGCAATATCTGTGTTTCATAGTCAATAAGAATGTCCAAGGGATACAGTAAACCTGGAGTGAAGCACCGGAATCTATAACTAGTATCACAGGAACGGTTCAAAACATAGACTGTCGGAAGAGTCAGTCTTCTTGTACATTAGTCGACATTGTGCCTTTTGTATTTAATTCCGATGCAATTTCTTTGTTTCATCGTCAATAAGAAGGTCCAAGGGATACAGTAAACCTGGAGTGAAGCATCGGAATCTATAACTTGTGTCACAGGAATGGTTCAAAACTAAGACAGTAGGAAGAGAAAGTCTTCTAGTACTTAAGTCGGCATTGTGCCTTTTCTATTTAATTCCGATGCAATTTCTGTGTTTCATCGTCAATAAGATGGTCAGAGGGATACAGTAAACGTGAAAAGAAGCATCGGAATCTATAACTAGTGGCACAGGAATGGTTCAGAACATAGACAGTTGGAAGAGTCAGCCTTCTTGTACTTAAGTCGGCATTGTGCCTTTTCTATATAATCCCGATGCAATATCTGTGTTTCATCGTCAATAAGAAGGTCCCAGGGATACAGTAAACCTGAATTGAACGATCGGAATCCATCACTAGTGTCACAGGAATGGTTCAAAGCATAGACAGTAGGAAAAGTCACTCTAGATGTACTTCAGTCGCATTGTGCCTTTTGTAGTTAATTCCGATGCAATTTCTGTATTTCATTGTCAAAAAGAAGGTCAGAGGGATACATAAACCTGATGTGATGAATCGGAATCTATAACTAGTGTCACAGGAATGGTTCAAAACATAGACAGTAAGAAGAGTCAGTCTTCTTGTACTTAAGTCGGTATTGTGCCTTTTGTATTTATTTCCGATGCAATTTCTGTGTTTCATCGTCAGTAAGATGGACCAAGGGATACAGTATACGTGGAGTGAAGCACCGGAATCTATAACTAGTGTCACAGGATTGGTTTAAAACATAGACTGTCAGAAGAGTCAGTCTTCTTGTACTTTAGTCGTCATTGTGCCTTTTGTATTTAATTCCGATGCAATTTCTGTGTTTAATCGTCAATAAGAAGGTTCAAGGGATACAGTAAACCTGTAGTGAAGCATCGGATTCTGTAACTAGTGTCACAGGAATGGTTCAAAACATAGACAGTAGGAAGAGTCAGTCTTCTAGTACTTAAGTCGGCATTGTGCCTTTTCCATTTAATTCCGATGCAATTTCAGTGTTACATCGTCAATAAGAAGGTCCAAGGGATACAGTAAACCTGAAGTGAAGCATCTGAATATATAACTAGTGTCACAGGAATGGTTCAAAACACAGACGGTAAGAAGAGTCAGACTTCTTTTACTGAAGTCGGCATTGTGCCTTTTGTATTTAATTCCGATGCAATTTCTGTGTTTCATCGTCAATAAGAAGGGTCAAGGGATACAGCAAACCTGATATGAACAATCGAAATCTATAACTAGTGTCACAGATATGGTTCAAATATAGGCAGTAGGAAAAGTCAGTCTACATGTACGTAAGTCGGCATTGTGCGTTTTGTATTTAATTCCGATGCAATTTCTGTGCTTCATCGTCAATAAGATGGTCAGAGGGATACAGTAAATCTGATGTGAAGCATCAGAATCTGTAACTAGTGTCACAGGAATAGTTCAAAACATAGTCAGTTAGGAGAGTCAGTCTTCTTGTACTTAAGTCGGCATTGTGCCTATTGTATTTAATTCCGATGAAATTTCTGTGTTTCATCGTCAATAAGAAGGTCCAAGGGGTACAGTAGACCTGGAGTGAAGCATCGGAATCTATAACTAGTGTCACAGGAATGGTTCAAAACATAGACAGTAAGAAGAGTCAGTCTTCTTGTACTTAAGTCGGTATTGTGCCTTTTGTACTTCATTCCGATGCAATTTTCGTGTTTCATCGTCAATAAGAAGGTCCAAGGGATACAGTAAACCTGGAGTGAAGCATCGGAATCTATAACTAGTGTCACAGGAATAGTTCAAAACAAAGACAGTAGGAAGAGAAAGTCTTCTAGTACTTAAGTCGGCATTGTGCCTTATCTATTTAATTCCGATGCAATTTCTGTGTTTCATCGTCAATAAGATGGTCAGAGGGATACAGTAAACGTGAAGTGAAGCATCGGAATCTATAACTAGTGGCACAGGAATGGTTCAAAAACATAGACAGTTGGAAGAGTCAGCCTTCTTGTACTTAAGTCGGCATTGTGCCTTTTCTATATTATCCCGATGCAATATCTGTGTTTCATCGTCAATAAGAAGGTCCAGAGGATACAGTAAACCTGAATTGAACGATCGGAATCCATCACTAGTGTCACAGGAATGGTTCAAAGCATAGAAAGTAGGAAAAGTCACTCTACATGTACTTCAGTCGCATTGTGCCTTTTGTAGTTAATTCCGATGCAATTTCTGTATTTCATCGTCAATAAGAAGGTCAGAGGGATACATAAACCTGATGAGATGCATCGGAAACTATAACTAGTGTCACAGGAATGGTTCAAAACATAGAGAGTAAGAAGAGTCAGTCTTCTTGTACTTAAGTCGGCATTGTGCCTTTTGTATTTATTTCCGATGCAATTTCTGTGTTTCATCGTCAGTAAGATGGTCCAAGGGATACAGTATACGTCGAGTGAAGCACCGGAATCTATAACTAGTGTCACAGGATTGGTTTAAAACATAGACTGTCAGAAGAGTCAGTCTTCTTGTACTTTAGTCGGCATTATGCCTTTTGTATTTAATTCCGATGCAGTTTCTGTGTTTCATCGTCAATAAGAAGGTCAGAGTGATACAGTAATCCAGAAGTCAAGCATCGGAATCTATGACTAGTGTCACAGGATGGTTCAAAACATAGTCAGTAAGAAGAGTCAGTCTTCTTGTACTTAAGTCGGCATTGTGCCTTGTGTATTTAATTAGGATGCAATTTCTGTGTTTCATCGTCAATAAAAAGGTCAGAGGGATACAGTAATCCTGAAGTGAAGCATCGGAATCTATAACCAGTGACACAGGAATGGTTCAAAACATAGACAGTAAGAAGAGTCAGACTTCTTTTACTTAACTCGGCATTGTGCCTTTTGTACTTAATTCCGATGCAATTTCTGTCGTTTCAACGTCAATAAGAAGGTCCAAGTAATACAGTAAACCTGGAGTGATTATCGGAGTCTATAACTAGTGTCACAGGAATGGTTCAAAACATAGACAGTAAGAAGAGTCAGTCTTCTTGTACTTAAGTCGGCATTGTGCCTTTTGTATTTATTTCCGATGCAATTTCTGTGTTTCATCGTCAGTAAGATGGTCCAAGGGATACAGTACACGTGGAGTGAAGCACCGGAATCTATAACTAGTGTCACAGGATTGGTTAAAACATAGACTGTCAGAAGAGTCAGTCTTCTTGTACTTTAGTCGTCATTGTGCCTTTTGTATTTAATTCCGATGCAGTTTCTGTGTTTCATCGTCAATAAGAAGGTCAGAGTGATACAGTAATCCTGAAGTCAAGCATCGGAATCTATGACTAGTGTCACAGGAATGGTTCAAAACATAATCAGTAAGAAGAGTCAGTCCTCATGTACTTATGTCGGTATTGTGCCCTTTGTATTTAATTCCGATGCAATTTCTGTGTTTCATCGACAATAAGAAGGTTCAAGGGATGCAGTAAACCTGGAGTGAAGCATCGGACTCTGTAACTAGTGTCACAGGAATGGTTCAAAACATGGACAGTAGGAAGAGTCAGTCTTCTAGTACTTAAGTCGGCATTGTGCCTTTTCCATTTAATTCCGATGGAATTTCAGTGTTACATCGTCAATAAGAAGGTCCAAGGAATACTGTAAACCTGAAGTGAAGCATCTGAATATATAACTAGTGTCACAGGAATGGTTCAAAACACAGACGGTAAGAAGAGTCAGACTTCTTTTACTGAAGTCGGCATTGTGCTTTTTGTATTTAATTCCGATGCAATTTTGGTGTTTCATCGTCAATAAGAAGGGCCAAGGGATACAGTAAACCTGATATGAACAATCGGAATCTATAACTAGTGTCACAGATATGGTTCAAAACATAGACAGTAGGAAAAGTCAGTCTACATGTACGTAAGTCGGCATTGTGCCTTTTGTATTTAATTCCGATGCAATTTCTATGTTTCATCGTCAATAAGATGGACAGAGGGATACAGTAAATCTGATTTGAAGCTTCAGAATCTATAACTAGTGTCACAGGAATAGTTCAAAACATAGTCAGTTAGGAGAGTCAGTCTTCTTGTACTTAAGTCGGCATTGTGCCTATTGTATTTAATTCCGATGAAATTTCTGTGTTTCATCGTCAATAAGAAGGTCCAAGGGGTACAGTAGACCTGGAGTGATGCATCGGAATCTATAACTAGTGTCACAGGAATGGTTCAAAACATAGACAGTAAGAAGAATCAGTCTTCTTGTACTTAAGTCGGTATTGTGCCTTTTGTACTTCATTCCGATGCAATTTTCGTGTTTCATCGTCAATAAGACGGTCATAGAGATACAGTAAACCTGAAGTGAAGCATCGGAATCTATAACTAGAGTAACAGGAATGGTTCAAACATAGACAGTAAGAAGAGTCATTTTTCTTGTACTTAAGGCCGCATTGTGCCTTTTATTTTTAATTCCGATGCAATTTCTGTGTTTCATAGTCAATAAGAAGGTCCAAGGGATACAGTAAACCTGGAGTGAAGCACCGGAATCTATAACTAGTATCACAGGAATGGTTCAAAACATAGACTGTCGGAAGAGTCAGTCTTCTTGTACATTAGTCGGCATTGTGCTTTTTGTATTTAATTCCGATGCAATTTCTTTGTTTCATCGTCAATAAGAAGGTCCAAGGGATACAGTAAACCTGGAGTGAAGCATCGGAATCTATAACTAGTGTCACAGGAATGGTTCAAAACTAAGACAGTAGGAAGAGAAAGTCTTCTAGTACTTAAGTCTACATTGTGCCTTTTCTATTTAATTCCGATGCAATTTCTGTGTTTCATCGTCAATAAGATCGTCAGAGGGATACAGTAAACGTGAAGTGAAGCATCGGAATCTATAACTAGTGGCACAGGAATGGTTCAAAACATAGACAGTTGGAAGAGTCAGCCTTCTTGTACTTAATTCGGCATTGTGCCTTTTCTATATAATCCCGATGCAATATCTGTGTTTCATCGTCAATAAGAAGGTCAGAGGGTTACATAAGCCTGATGTGATGCATCGGAATCTATAACTAGTGTCACAGGAATGGTTCAAAACATAGAGAGTAAGAAGAGTCAGTCTTCTTGTACTTAAGTCGGCATTGTGCCTTTTGTATTTATTTCCGATGCAATTTCTGTGTTTCATCGTCAGTAAGATGGTCCAAGGGATACAGTATACGTGGAGTGAAGCACCGGAATCTATAACTAGTGTCACAGGATTGGTTTAAAACATAGACTGTCAGAAGAGTCAGTCTTCTTGTACATTAGTCGGCATTGTGCCTTTTGTATTTAATTCCGATGCAGTTTCTGTGTTTCATCGTCAATAAGAAGTTCAGAGTGATACAGTAATCCAGAAGTCAAGCATCGGAATCTATGACTAGTGTCACAGGATGGTTCAAAACATAATCAGTAAGAAGAGTCAGTCCTCTTGTACTTATGTCGGTATTGTGCCCTTTGTATTTAATTCCGATGCAATTTCTGTGTTTCATCGTCAATAAGAAGGTCCAAGGGATTCAGTAAACCTGAAGTGAAGCATCGGAGTCTATGACTAGTGTCACAGGAATGGTTCAAAACATAGACAGTAAGAAGTGTCAGCCTTCTTGTACTTAAGTCGGCATTGGGCCTATTGTTGTAATTCCGATGCAATTTCTGAGTTTCATCGTCAATAAGAAGGTCATAGGGATACAGTATACCTGGAGTGACGCATCGGAATCTATAACTAGTGTCACAGGGATGGTTCAAAACATAGACAGTAAGATGAGTCAGTATTCTTGTACTTAAGTCGGCATTGTGCCTTTTCTATTTAAATCCGATGCAATTTCTGTGTTTCATCGTCAATAAGAACGTCCAAGGGATACAGTAAACCTGAAGTGAAGCATCGGAAACTATAAGTAGTGTCACAGGAATGGTTCAAAACACAGACAGTAAGAAGAGTCAGACTCCTTTTACTGAAGTCGGCATTGTGCCTTTTGTGTTTAATTCCGATGCAATTTCTCTGTTTCATCGTCAATAAGAAGGTCCAAGGGATACAGTAAACCTGAAGTGAAGTATCGGAAACTATAACTAGTGTCACAGGAATGGTTCCAAACACAGACAGTAAGAAGAGTCAGACCTCTTTTACTTAAGTCGGCATTGTGCCTATTGTATTTAATTCCGATGCAATTTTTGTTTCATCGTCAATAAGATCGTCTAGGGGATACAGTAATCCTGAAGTGAGGCATCGGAATCTATAACTAGAGTCACAGGAATGGTTCGAAACATAGACAGTAAGAAGAGTCAGTTTTCTTGTACTTAAAGCGGCATTGTGCTTTTATATTTAATTCCGATGCAATTTCTGTGTTTCATCGTCAATAAGAAGGTCCAAGGGATACAGTAAACCTGGAGTGAAGCACCGGAATCTATAACTAGTGTCACAGGAATGTTTCAACACATAGACTGTCGAAAGAGTCAGTGTTCTTGTACATTAGTCGGCATTGTGCCTTTTGTATTTAATTCCGATGCAATTTCTGTGTTTCATCGTCAATAAGAAGGTCCAAGGGATACAGCAAACCTTGAGTGAAGCATCGGAATCTGTAACTAGTGTCACAGGAATGGTTCAAAACATAGACAGTAGGAAGAGTCAGTCTTCTAGTACTTAAGTCGGCATTGTGGCTTTTCTATTTAATTCCGATGCAATTTCTGTGTTTCATCGTCAATAAGACGGTCAGAGGGATACAGTAAACCTGAAGTGAAGCATCGGAATCTATAACTAGTGGCACAGGAATGGTTCAAAACATAGACAGTTGGAAGAGTCAGTCTTCTTGTACTTAGGACGGCATTGTGCTTTTGTATTTTTATTCCGATGCAATATCTGTGTTTCATCGTCAATAAGAAGGTCCAAGGGATACAGTAAACCTGAAATGAACGATCGGAATCCATAACTAGTGTCACAGGAATGGTTCAAAACATAGACAGTAAGAAGAGTCAGTCTTCTTGTACTTAATTCGGCATTGAGCCTTTTGTATTTAATTCTGATGCAATTTCTGTGTTTCATCGTCAATAAGAAGGTCCAAGGGATACAGTAAACCTGGAGTGAAGCATCGGAGTCTATAACTAGTGTCACAGGAATGGTTCAAAACATAGACAGAAGGAAGAGTCAGCCTTCTAGTACTTAAGTCGGCATTGTGCCTTTTCTATTTAATTCCGATGCAATTTCTGTGATTCATCTTCAATAAGACGGTCAGAGGGTTACAGTAATCCTGAAGTGAAGCATCGGAATCTATAACTAGTGGCACAGGAATGGTTGAAAACATAGACAGTTGGAAGAGTCAGTCTTCTTGTGCTTAAGTCGGCATTGTGCCTTTTGTATTTAATTCCGATGCAATATCTGTGTTTCATCGTCAATAAGAAGGTTCAAGGGATACAGTATACCTGAAATGAACGATCGGAATCCATAACTAGTGTCACAGGAATGGTTCAAAAGCATAGACAGTAAGAAGAGTCAGTCTTCTTGTATTTAATTTGGCATTGTGTCTTTTGTATTTAATTCCGGTGCAATATCTGTGTTTCATCGTCAATACGAAGGTACAAGGGATACAGTAAACCTGGAGCGAAGCATCGGAGTCTATAACTAGTGTCACGGGGACGGTTCAAATCATAGACAGTAAGATGAGTCAGTGTTCTAGTACTTAAGTCGGCTTTGTGCCTTTTCTATTTAATTCCGATGCAATTTCTGTGTTACATCGTCAATAAGAAGGTCCAAAGGATACAGTAAACCTGAAGTGAAGCAGCGGAAACTATAAATAGTGTCACAGGAATGGTTCAAAGCACAGACAGTAAGAAGAGTCAGACTCCTTTTACTGAAGTCGGCATTGTGCTTGTTGTGTTTAATTCCGATTCAATTTCTGTGTTTCATCGTCAATAAGAACGTCCAAGGGATACAGTAAACCTGGAGTGAAGCATCAGAGTCTACAACTAGTGTCACAGGAATGGTTCAAAACATTGACAGTAAGAAGAGTCAGACTTCTTGTACTTAATTCGGCATGAGCCTTTTGTATTGAATTCCCATGCAATATCTGTGTTTCATCGTCAGTACGATCGTCCAAGGGATACAGTAATCCTGAAGTTAAGCATCGGAATCTATAACTAGTGTCACAGGAATGGTTCAAACATAGTCAGTAAGAAGAGTCAGTCTTCTTGTAGTTAAGTCGGCATTGTGCCTTTTCTATTTAATTCCGATGCAATTTCTGTGTTTCATCGTTAATAAGAAGGTCCAAGGGATACAGTAAACCTGAAGTGAAGCATCGGAAACTATAACTAGTGTCACAGGAATGGTTCAAAACACAGACAGCAAGAAGAGTCAGACCTCGTTTACTTAAGTCGGCATTGTGCCTATTGTATTTAATTCCGATGCAATTTCTGTGTTTCATTGTCAATAAGAAGGTCCAAGGGATACAGTAAACCTGAAGTGAAGCATCTGAATATATAACTAGTGTCACAGGAATGGTTCAAAACACAGACAGTAAGAAGAGTCAGACTTCTTTCACTGAAGTCGGCATTGTGCCTTTTGTATTTAATTCCGATGCAATATCTGTGTTTCATCGTCAATAAGAAGGGCCAAGGAATACAGTAAACCTGATATGAAAAATCGGAATCTATAACTAGTGTCACAGATATGGTTCAAAACATAGACAGTAGGAAAAGTTAGTCTACATGTACGTAAGTCGGCATTGCGCCTTTTGTATTTAATTCCGATGCAATTTCTGTGTTTCATCGTCAATAAGATGGACAGAGGGATACAGTAAATCTGATGTGAAGCATCTGAATCTATAACTAGTGTCACAGGAATAGTTCAAAACATAGTCAGTAAGGAGAGTCAGTCTTCTTGTACTTAAGTCGGCATTGTGCCTATTGTATTTAATTCCGATGAAATTTCTGTGTTTCATCGTCAATAAGAAGGTCCAAGGGGTACAGTAGACCTGGAGTGAAGCATCGGAATCTATAACTAGTGTCACAGGAATGGTTCAAACATAGACAGTAAGAAGAGTCAGTCTTCTTGTACTTAAGTCGGTATTGTGCCTTTTGTACTTCATTCCGATGCAATTTTCGTGTTTCATCGTCAATAAGAAGGTCATAGAGATACAGTAAACCTGAAGTGAAGCATCGGAATCTATAACTAGAGTCACAGGAATGGTTCAAACAATGACAGTAAGAAGAGTCATTTTTCTTGTACTTAAGGCCGCATTGTGCCTTTTATTTTTAATTCCGATGCAATATCTGTGTTTCATAGTCAATAAGAATGTCCAAGGGATACAGTAAACCTGGAGTGAAGCACCGGAATCTATAACTAGTATCACAGGAACGGTTCAAAACATAGACTGTCGGAAGAGTCAGTCTTCTTGTACATTAGTCGACATTGTGCCTTTTGTATTTAATTCCGATGCAATTTCTTTGTTTCATCGTCAATAAGAAGGTCCAAGGGATACAGTAAACCTGGAGTGAAGCATCGGAATCTATAACTTGTGTCACAGGAATGGTTCAAAACTAAGACAGTAGGAAGAGAAAGTCTTCTAGTACTTAAGTCGGCATTGTGCCTTTTCTATTTAATTCCGATGCAATTTCTGTGTTTCATCGTCAATAAGATGGTCAGAGGGATACAGTAAACGTGAAAAGAAGCATCGGAATCTATAACTAGTGGCACAGGAATGGTTCAGAACATAGACAGTTGGAAGAGTCAGCCTTCTTGTACTTAAGTCGGCATTGTGCCTTTTCTATATAATCCCGATGCAATATCTGTGTTTCATCGTCAATAAGAAGGTCCCAGGGATACAGTAAACCTGAATTGAACGATCGGAATCCATCACTAGTGTCACAGGAATGGTTCAAAGCATAGACAGTAGGAAAAGTCACTCTAGATGTACTTCAGTCGCATTGTGCCTTTTGTAGTTAATTCCGATGCAATTTCTGTATTTCATTGTCAAAAAGAAGGTCAGAGGGATACATAAACCTGATGTGATGAATCGGAATCTATAACTAGTGTCACAGGAATGGTTCAAAACATAGACAGTAAGAAGAGTCAGTCTTCTTGTACTTAAGTCGGTATTGTGCCTTTTGTATTTATTTCCGATGCAATTTCTGTGTTTCATCGTCAGTAAGATGGACCAAGGGATACAGTATACGTGGAGTGAAGCACCGGAATCTATAACTAGTGTCACAGGATTGGTTTAAAACATAGACTGTCAGAAGAGTCAGTCTTCTTGTACTTTAGTCGTCATTGTGCCTTTTGTATTTAATTCCGATGCAATTTCTGTGTTTAATCGTCAATAAGAAGGTTCAAGGGATACAGTAAACCTGTAGTGAAGCATCGGATTCTGTAACTAGTGTCACAGGAATGGTTCAAAACATAGACAGTAGGAAGAGTCAGTCTTCTAGTACTTAAGTCGGCATTGTGCCTTTTCCATTTAATTCCGATGCAATTTCAGTGTTACATCGTCAATAAGAAGGTCCAAGGGATACAGTAAACCTGAAGTGAAGCATCTGAATATATAACTAGTGTCACAGGAATGGTTCAAAACACAGACGGTAAGAAGAGTCAGACTTCTTTTACTGAAGTCGGCATTGTGCCTTTTGTATTTAATTCCGATGCAATTTCTGTGTTTCATCGTCAATAAGAAGGGTCAAGGGATACAGCAAACCTGATATGAACAATCGAAATCTATAACTAGTGTCACAGATATGGTTCAAATATAGGCAGTAGGAAAAGTCAGTCTACATGTACGTAAGTCGGCATTGTGCGTTTTGTATTTAATTCCGATGCAATTTCTGTGCTTCATCGTCAATAAGATGGTCAGAGGGATACAGTAAATCTGATGTGAAGCATCAGAATCTGTAACTAGTGTCACAGGAATAGTTCAAAACATAGTCAGTTAGGAGAGTCAGTCTTCTTGTACTTAAGTCGGCATTGTGCCTATTGTATTTAATTCCGATGAAATTTCTGTGTTTCATCGTCAATAAGAAGGTCCAAGGGGTACAGTAGACCTGGAGTGAAGCATCGGAATCTATAACTAGTGTCACAGGAATGGTTCAAAACATAGACAGTAAGAAGAGTCAGTCTTCTTGTACTTAAGTCGGTATTGTGCCTTTTGTACTTCATTCCGATGCAATTTTCGTGTTTCATCGTCAATAAGAAGGTCCAAGGGATACAGTAAACCTGGAGTGAAGCATCGGAATCTATAACTAGTGTCACAGGAATAGTTCAAAACAAAGACAGTAGGAAGAGAAAGTCTTCTAGTACTTAAGTCGGCATTGTGCCTTATCTATTTAATTCGATGCAATTTCTGTGTTTCATCGTCAATAAGATGGTCAGAGGGATACAGTAAACGTGAAGTGAAGCATCGGAATCTATAACTAGTGGCACAGGAATGGTTCAAAACATAGACAGTTGGAAGAGTCAGCCTTCTTGTACTTAAGTCGGCATTGTGCCTTTTCTATATTATCCCGATGCAATATCTGTGTTTCATCGTCAATAAGAAGGTCCAGAGGATACAGTAAACCTGAATTGAACGATCGGAATCCATCACTAGTGTCACAGGAATGGTTCAAAGCATAGACAGTAGGAAAAGTCACTCTACATGTACTTCAGTCGCATTGTGCCTTTTGTAGTTAATTCCGATGCAATTTCTGTATTTCATCGTCAATAAGAAGGTCAGAGGGATACATAAACCTGATGAGATGCATCGGAATCTATAACTAGTGTCACAGGAATGGTTCAAAACATAGAGAGTAAGAAGAGTCAGTCTTCTTGTACTTAAGTCGGCATTGTGCCTTTTGTATTTATTTCCGATGCAATTTCTGTGTTTCATCGTCAGTAAGATGGTCCAAGGGATACAGTATACGTCGAGTGAAGCACCGGAATCTATAACTAGTGTCACAGGATTGGTTTAAAACATAGACTGTCAGAAGAGTCAGTCTTCTTGTACTTTAGTCGGCATTGTGCCTTTTGTATTTAATTCCGATGCAGTTTCTGTGTTTCATCGTCAATAAGAAGGTCAGAGTGATACAGTAATCCAGAAGTCAAGCATCGGAATCTATGACTAGTGTCACAGGATGGTTCAAAACATAGTCAGTAAGAAGAGTCAGTCTTCTTGTACTTAAGTCGGCATTGTGCCTTGTGTATTTAATTAGGATGCAATTTCTGTGTTTCATCGTCAATAAAAAGGTCAGAGGGATACAGTAATCCTGAAGTGAAGCATCGGAATCTATAACCAGTGACACAGGAATGGTTCAAAACATAGACAGTAAGAAGAGTCAGACTTCTTTTACTTAACTCGGCATTGTGCCTTTTGTACTTAATTCCGATGCAATTTCTGTGTTTCAACGTCAATAAGAAGGTCCAAGTAATACAGTAAACCTGGAGTGATTATCGGAGTCTATAACTAGTGTCACAGGAATGGTTCAAAACATAGACAGTAAGAAGAGTCAGTCTTCTTGTACTTAAGTCGGCATTGTGCCTTTTGTATTTATTTCCGATGCAATTTCTGTGTTTCATCGTCAGTAAGATGGTCCAAGGGATACAGTACACGTGGAGTGAAGCACCGGAATCTATAACTAGTGTCACAGGATTGGTTAAAACATAGACTGTCAGAAGAGTCAGTCTTCTTGTACTTTAGTCGTCATTGTGCCTTTTGTATTTAATTCCGATGCAGTTTCTGTGTTTCATCGTCAATAAGAAGGTCAGAGTGATACAGTAATCCTGAAGTCAAGCATCGGAATCTATGACTAGTGTCACAGGAATGGTTCAAAACATAATCAGTAAGAAGAGTCAGTCCTCATGTATTTATGTCGGTATTGTGCCCTTTGTATTTAATTCCGATGCAATTTCTGTGTTTCATCGACAATAAGAAGGTTCAAGGGATGCAGTAAACCTGGAGTGAAGCATCGGACTCTGTAACTAGTGTCACAGGAATGGTTCAAAACATGGACAGTAGGAAGAGTCAGTCTTCTAGTACTTAAGTCGGCATTGTGCCTTTTCCATTTAATTCCGATGGAATTTCAGTGTTACATCGTCAATAAGAAGGTCCAAGGAATACTGTAAACCTGAAGTGAAGCATCTGAATATATAACTAGTGTCACAGGAATGGTTCAAAACACAGACGGTAAGAAGAGTCAGACTTCTTTTACTGAAGTCGGCATTGTGCTTTTTGTATTTAATTCCGATGCAATTTTGGTGTTTCATCGTCAATAAGAAGGGCCAAGGGATACAGTAAACCTGATATGAACAATCGGAATCTATAACTAGTGTCACAGATATGGTTCAAAACATAGACAGTAGGAAAAGTCAGTCTACATGTACGTAAGTCGGCATTGTGCCTTTTGTATTTAATTCCGATGCAATTTCTATGTTTCATCGTCAATAAGATGGACAGAGGGATACAGTAAATCTGATTTGAAGCTTCAGAATCTATAACTAGTGTCACAGGAATAGTTCAAAACATAGTCAGTTAGGAGAGTCAGTCTTCTTGTACTTAAGTCGGCATTGTGCCTATTGTATTTAATTCCGATGAAATTTCTGTGTTTCATCGTCAATAAGAAGGTCCAAGGGGTACAGTAGACCTGGAGTGATGCATCGGAATCTATAACTAGTGTCACAGGAATGGTTCAAAACATAGACAGTAAGAAGAATCAGTCTTCTTGTACTTAAGTCGGTATTGTGCCTTTTGTACTTCATTCCGATGCAATTTTCGTGTTTCATCGTCAATAAGACGGTCATAGAGATACAGTAAACCTGAAGTGAAGCATCGGAATCTATAACTAGAGTAACAGGAATGGTTCAAACATAGACAGTAAGAAGAGTCATTTTTCTTGTACTTAAGGCCGCATTGTGCCTTTTATTTTTAATTCCGATGCAATTTCTGTGTTTCATAGTCAATAAGAAGGTCCAAGGGATACAGTAAACCTGGAGTGAAGCACCGGAATCTATAACTAGTATCACAGGAATGGTTCAAAACATAGACTGTCGGAAGAGTCAGTCTTCTTGTACATTAGTCGGCATTGTGCTTTTTGTATTTAATTCCGATGCAATTTCTTTGTTTCATCGTCAATAAGAAGGTCCAAGGGATACAGTAAACCTGGAGTGAAGCATCGGAATCTATAACTAGTGTCACAGGAATGGTTCAAAACTAAGACAGTAGGAAGAGAAAGTCTTCTAGTACTTAAGTCTACATTGTGCCTTTTCTATTTAATTCCGATGCAATTTCTGTGTTTCATCGTCAATAAGATCGTCAGAGGGATACAGTAAACGTGAAGTGAAGCATCGGAATCTATAACTAGTGGCACAGGAATGGTTCAAAACATAGACAGTTGGAAGAGTCAGCCTTCTTGTACTTAATTCGGCATTGTGCCTTTTCTATATAATCCCGATGCAATATCTGTGTTTCATCGTCAATAAGAAGGTCAGAGGGTTACATAAGCCTGATGTGATGCATCGGAATCTATAACTAGTGTCACAAGAATGGTTCAAAACATAGAGAGTAAGAAGAGTCAGTCTTCTTGTACTTAAGTCGGCATTGTGCCTTTTGTATTTATTTCCGATGCAATTTCTGTGTTTCATCGTCAGTAAGATGGTCCAAGGGATACAGTATACGTGGAGTGAAGCACCGGAATCTATAACTAGTGTCACAGGATTGGTTTAAAACATAGACTGTCAGAAGAGTCAGTCTTCTTGTACATTAGTCGGCATTGTGCCTTTTGTATTTAATTCCGATGCAGTTTCTGTGTTTCATCGTCAATAAGAAGTTCAGAGTGATACAGTAATCCAGAAGTCAAGCATCGGAATCTATGACTAGTGTCACAGGATGGTTCAAAACATAATCAGTAAGAAGAGTCAGTCCTCTTGTACTTATGTCGGTATTGTGCCCTTTGTATTTAATTCCGATGCAATTTCTGTGTTTCATCGTCAATAAGAAGGTCCAAGGGATTCAGTAAACCTGAAGTGAAGCATCGGAGTCTATGACTAGTGTCACAGGAATGGTTCAAAACATAGACAGTAAGAAGTGTCAGCCTTCTTGTACTTAAGTCGGCATTGGGCCTATTGTTGTAATTCCGATGCAATTTCTGAGTTTCATCGTCAATAAGAAGGTCATAGGGATACAGTATACCTGGAGTGACGCATCGGAATCTATAACTAGTGTCACAGGGATGGTTCAAAACATAGACAGTAAGATGAGTCAGTATTCTTGTACTTAAGTCGGCATTGTGCCTTTTCTATTTAAATCCGATGCAATTTCTGTGTTTCATCGTCAATAAGAACGTCCAAGGGATACAGTAAACCTGAAGTGAAGCATCGGAAACTATAAGTAGTGTCACAGGAATGGTTCAAAACACAGACAGTAAGAAGAGTCAGACTCCTTTTACTGAAGTCGGCATTGTGCCTTTTGTGTTTAATTCCGATGCAATTTCTCTGTTTCATCGTCAATAAGAAGGTCCAAGGGATACAGTAAACCTGAAGTGAAGTATCGGAAACTATAACTAGTGTCACAGGAATGGTTCCAAACACAGACAGTAAGAAGAGTCAGACCTCTTTTACTTAAGTCGGCATTGTGCCTATTGTATTTAATTCCGATGCAATTTTTGTTTCATCGTCAATAAGATCGTCTAGGGGATACAGTAATCCTGAAGTGAGGCATCGGAATCTATAACTAGAGTCACAGGAATGGTTCGAAACATAGACAGTAAGAAGAGTCAGTTTTCTTGTACTTAAAGCGGCATTGTGCTTTTATATTTAATTCCGATGCAATTTCTGTGTTTCATCGTCAATAAGAAGGTCCAAGGGATACAGTAAACCTGGAGTGAAGCACCGGAATCTATAACTAGTGTCACAGGAATGTTTCAACACATAGACTGTCGAAAGAGTCAGTGTTCTTGTACATTAGTCGGCATTGTGCCTTTTGTATTTAATTCCGATGCAATTTCTGTGTTTCATCGTCAATAAGAAGGTCCAAGGGATACAGCAAACCTTGAGTGAAGCATCGGAATCTGTAACTAGTGTCACAGGAATGGTTCAAAACATAGACAGTAGGAAGAGTCAGTCTTCTAGTACTTAAGTCGGCATTGTGGCTTTTCTATTTAATTCCGATGCAATTTCTGTGTTTCATCGTCAATAAGACGGTCAGAGGGATACAGTAAACCTGAAGTGAAGCATCGGAATCTATAACTAGTGGCACAGGAATGGTTCAAAACATAGACAGTTGGAAGAGTCAGTCTTCTTGTACTTAGGACGGCATTGTGCTTTTGTATTTTTATTCCGATGCAATATCTGTGTTTCATCGTCAATAAGAAGGTCCAAGGGATACAGTAAACCTGAAATGAACGATCGGAATCCATAACTAGTGTCACAGGAATGGTTCAAAACATAGACAGTAAGAAGAGTCAGTCTTCTTGTACTTAATTCGGCATTGAGCCTTTTGTATTTAATTCTGATGCAATTTCTGTGTTTCATCGTCAATAAGAAGGTCCAAGGGATACAGTAAACCTGGAGTGAAGCATCGGAGTCTATAACTAGTGTCACAGGAATGGTTCAAAACATAGACAGAAGGAAGAGTCAGCCTTCTAGTACTTAAGTCGGCATTGTGCCTTTTCTATTTAATTCCGATGCAATTTCTGTGATTCATCTTCAATAAGACGGTCAGAGGGTTACAGTAATCCTGAAGTGAAGCATCGGAATCTATAACTAGTGGCACAGGAATGGTTGAAAACATAGACAGTTGGAAGAGTCAGTCTTCTTGTGCTTAAGTCGGCATTGTGCCTTTTGTATTTAATTCCGATGCAATATCTGTGTTTCATCGTCAATAAGAAGGTTCAAGGGATACAGTATACCTGAAATGAACGATCGGAATCCATAACTAGTGTCACAGGAATGGTTCAAAAGCATAGACAGTAAGAAGAGTCAGTCTTCTTGTATTTAATTTGGCATTGTGTCTTTTGTATTTAATTCCGGTGCAATATCTGTGTTTCATCGTCAATACGAAGGTACAAGGGATACAGTAAACCTGGAGCGAAGCATCGGAGTCTATAACTAGTGTCACAGGAATGGTTCAAAACATAGACAGTAAGAAGAGTTAGTCATCTTGTACTTAATTATTCATTGTGCCTTTTGTATTTAATTCTGATGCAATTTCAGTGTTTCATCGTCAATAAGAAGGTCAGAGGGATACAGTAAACCTGAAGTGAAGCATCGGCATCTATTACTAGTGTCACAGGAATGGTTCAAAGCATAGTCAGTAAGAAGAGTCAGTATTCTTGTGCTTAAGTAGGCACTGTGCTTTTTGTATTTAATTCCGATGGAATTTCTGTGTTTCATCGTCAATAAGTAGGTCCAAGGGATACAGTAAACCTGGAGTGAAGCATCGGAATCTATAACTAGTGTCACAGGAATGGTGAAAAACATAGACAGTAGGAAGAGTCAGTCTTCTTGTACTTAAGTCGGCATTGTGCCTATTGTATTTAATTCCGATGCAATTTCTGTGTTTCATCGTCAATAAGAAGGTCCAAGGGCTGCAGTAAACCTGGAGTGAAGCATCGGAATCTATAACTAGGGTCACTATAATGGTTCAAAGCATAGTCCGTAAGAAGAGTCAGTCTTCTTGTATCTAAGTCGGCATTGTGCTTTTTGTATTTAATCCCGATGCAATTTCTGTGTTTCATCGTCAATAAGAAGGTCCAACGGATATAGGAAACCTGGAGTGAAGCATTGGAATCTATAACTAGTGTCACAGGGACGGTTCAAAACATAGACAGTAAGATGAGTCAGTATTCTTGTACATAAGTCGGCATTGTGCCTTTTCTATTTAATTCCGATGCAATTTCTGTGTTACATCGTCAATAAGAAGGTCCAAGGGATACAGTAAACCGGAAGTGAAGCATCGGAAACTATAACTAGTGTCACAGGAATGGTTCAAAACACAGACAGTAAGAAGAGTCAGACTCCTTTTACTGAAGTCAGCATTGTGCCTTTTGTATTTAATTCCGATGCAATTTCTGTGTTTCATCGTCAACATGAAGGTCCAAGGGATACAGTAAACCTGGAGTGAAGCATCAGAGTCTACAACTAGTGTCACAGGAATGGTTCAAATCATTGACAGTAAGAAGAGTCAGACTTCTTGTACTTAATTCGGCATTGAGCCTTTTGAATTTAATTCCGATGCAATTTCTGTGTTTCATCCTCAATAAGAAGGTCCGAGGGATACAGTAAGCCTGAAATGAACCATCGGAATCTATAAGTAGTGTCACAGGAATGGTTCAAAACATAGACAGTAGGAAAAGTCAGACTGCATGTACTTATGTCGGCATTGTGACTTTTGTGTTTAATTCCGATGCAATTTCTGTGTTTCATCGTCAATAAGAAGGTCCAAGGGATACAGTAAACCTGGAGTGAAGCATCAGAGTCTACAACTAGTGTCACAGGAATGGTTTAAAACACTGACAGTTAGAAGAGTCAGACTTCTTGTACTTAATTCGGCATTGAGCCTTTTGTATTTAATTCCGATGCAATATCTGTGTTTCATCGTCAATAAGAAGGTCCAAGGGATACAGTAAACCTGAAATGAACGATCGGAATCCATAACTAGTGTCACAGGAATGGTTTAAAACATAGACAGTAAGAAGAGTCAGTCTTCTTGTACTTAATTCGGCATTGAGCCTTTTGTATTTAATTCTGATGCAATTTCTGTGTTTCATCGTCAATAAGAAGGTCCAAGCGATACAGTAAACCTGGAGTGAAGCATCGGAGTCTATAACTAGTGTCACAGGAATGGTTCAAAACATAGATAGTAGGAAGAGTCAGTCTTCTAGTACTTAAGTCGGCAATGTGCCTTTTCTATTTAATTCCGATGCAATTTCTGTGATTCATCGTCAATAAGACGGTCAGAGGGTTACAGTAAACCTGAAGTGAAGCATCGGAATCTATAACTAGTGGCACAAGAATGGTTCAAACATAGACAGTTGGAAGAGTCAGTCTTCTTGTACTTCAGTCGGCATTGTGCCTTTTGTATTTAATTCCGATGCAATATCTGAGTTTCATCGTCAATAAGAAGGTTCAAGGGGTACAGTAAACCTGAAATGAACGATCGGAATCCATAACTAGTGTCACAGGAATGGTTCAAATGCATAGACAGTAAGAAGAATCAGTCTTCTTGTACTTAATTTGGCATTGTGTCTTTTATATTTAATTCCGATGCAATATCTGTGTTTCATCGTCAAAAAGAAGGTCCAAGGGGTACAGTAAACCTGGAGTGAAGCATCGGAATCTATAACTAGTGTCACAGGAATGGTTCAAAACATAGACAGTAAGAAGAGTCAGTCATCTTGTACTTAATTAGGCATTGTGCCTTTTGTATTTAATTCTGATGCAATTTCTGTGTTCCATCGCCAACAGGAAGGTCAGAGGGATACAGTGAACCTGAAGTGAAGCATCGGAATCTATAATTAATGTCACAGGAATGGTTCAAAACATAGTCAGTAAGATGAGTCAGTCTTCTTGTACTTAAGTAGGCACTGTGCTTTTTGTATTTAATTCCGAAGTAATTTCTGTGTTTCATCGTCAATAAGTTGATCCAAGGGATACAGTAAACCTGGAGTGAAGCATCGGAATCAATAACTAGTGTGACAGGAATGGTGAAAAACATAGACAGTAGGAAGAGTCAGTCTTCTTGCACTTAAGTCGGCATTGTGCCTTTTCTCTTTAATTCCGATGCAATTTGTGTGTTACATCGTCAATAAGAAGGTCCAAGGCATACAGTAAACCGGGAGAGAAGCATAGGAAACTATACGTAGTGTCACAGGAATGGTTCAAAACACAGTAAGAAGAGTCAAACTCCTTTTACTGAAGTCGGCTTTGTGCCTTTTGTATTTAATTCCGATGCAATTTCTGTGTTTCATCGTCAATAAGAAAGTCCAAGGGATACAGTAAACCTGGAGTGAAGCATCAGAGTCTACAACTGGTGTCACCGGAATGATTCAAAACATTGACAGTAAGAAGAGGCAGACTTCTTGTACTTAATACGGCATTGAGCCTTTTGTATTTAATTCCGATGCAATTTCTGTGTTTCATCGTCAATAAGAAGGTCCAAGGGATACAGTAATCCTGAAGTTAAGCATCGGAATCTATAACTAGTGTCACAGAAATGGTTCAAAACATAGTCAGTAAGAAGAGTCCGTCTTCTTGTAGTTAAGTCGGCATTGTGCCTTTTCTATTTAATTCCGATGCAATTTCTGTGTTTCATCGTCAATAAGAAGGTCCAAGGGATACAGTAAACCTGAAGTGAAGCATCGGAATCTATAAGTAGTGACACAGGCATGGTTCAAAACACAGACAGTAGGAAAAGTCAGTCTACATGTACTTAAGTCGGCATTGTGCCTTTTGTATTTAATTCCGATACAATTTCTGAGTTTCATCGTCAATAAGATGGTCAGAGGGATACAGTAAATCTGATGTGAAGCATCGGAATCTATAACTAGTGTCACAGGAATAGTTCAAAACATAGTCAGTAAAAAGAATCAGTCTTCTTGTACTTAAGTCTGCTTTGTGCCTATTGTATTTAATTCCGATGCAATTTCTGGGCTTCATCGTCAATAAGAAGGTCCAAGGGATACAGTAAACCTGGAGTGAAGCATCGGAATCTATAGCTCGTGTCACAGGAATGGTTCAAAACATAGACAGTAGCAAGAGTCAGTCTTCTAGTACTTAAGTCGGCATTGTGCCTTTTCTATTTAATTACGATGCAATTTCTGTGTTTCTTTGTCAATAAGACGGTCAGAGGTACACAACAAACCTGAAGTGAAGCATCGGAATCTGTAACTAGCGGCACAGGAATGGTTAAAAACATAGACAGTTGGAAGAGTCAGCCTTCTTGTACTTAATTCGGCATTGTGCCTTTTGTATTTAATTCCGATGCAATATCTGTGTTTCATCGTCAATAAGAAGGTCCAAGGGATACAGTAAACCTGAAATGAACGATCGGAATCCATAACAAGTGGCACAGGAATGGTTCAAATCATAGACAGTGGGAAAAGTCGGTCTACATGTACTTCAGTCGGCTTTGTGCCTTTTTTATTTAATTCCGATGCAATTTCTGTGTTTCATCGTCAATAGGAAGGTCAGAGGGATACATAAACCTGATGTGAAGCATCGGAATCTATAACTAGTGTCACAGGATTGGGTCAAAACATAGACAGTAAGAAGAGTCAGTCTTCTTGTACTTAAGTCGGCATCGTGCCTTTTGTATTTATTTCCGATGCAATTTCTGTGTTTCATCGTCAGTAAGAAGGTCCAAGGGATACAGTAATCCTGGAGTGTAGCACTGGAATCTATACCTAGTGCCACAGGAATGGTTCAAAACATAGACTGTAAGAAGAGTCAGTCCTCTTGTACTTAAGTCGGTATTGTGCCTTTTGTATTCAATTCCGATGCAATTTCGGTGTTTCATCGTCAATAAGAGGGTCCAAGGGATACAGTAAACCTGAAGTGAAGCATCGGAATCTATGACTAGTGTCACAGGAATGGTTTAAAACATAGACAGTAAGAAGAGTCAGTCTACTTGTACTTAAGTCGGCATTGTGCCTATTGTATTTAATTCCAATGCAATTTCTGTGTTTCATCGTCAATAAGAAGGTCATAGGGATACAGTTAACCTGGAGTGAAGCATCGGAATCTATAACTAGTGTCACAGGAATGGTTCAAAACACAGACAGTAAGAAGAATTAGTCTGCTTGTACTTAAGTCGGCATTGTGCTTTTGTATTTAATTCCGATGCAATTTCTGTGTTTCATCGTCAATAAGAAGGTCAGAGGGATACAGTAAACCTGGAGTGAAGCACCGGAATCTATAACTAGTGTCACAGGAATGGTTCTAAACATAGAATGTCGGAAGAGTCAGTCTTCTTGTACATTAGTCGGCATTGTGCCTTTTGTATTTAATTCCGATGCAATTTCTGTGCTTCATCGTCAATAAGAAGGTCCAAGGGATACAGTAAACCTGGAGTGAAGCATCGGAATCTATAACTCGTGTCACAGGAATGGTTCAAAACATAGACAGTAGGAAGAGCCAGTCTTCTAGTACTTAAGTCGGCATTGTGCCTTATCTATTTAATTCCGATGCAATTTCTGTGTTTCATTGTCAATAAGACGGTCAGAGGTATACAGCAAACCTGAAGTGAAGCATCGGAATCTATAACTAGTGGCACAGGAATGGTTCAAAACATTGACAGTTGGAATAGTCAGCCTTCTTGTACTTAATTCGGCATTGTGCCTTTTGTATTTAATTCCGATGCAATATCTGTGTTTCATCGTCAATAAGAAGGTCCAAGGGATACAGTAAACCTGAAATGAACGATCGGAATCCATAACAAGTGGCACAGGAATGGTTCAAATCATAGACAGTAGGAAAAGTCGGTCTACATGTACTTAAATCGGCTTTGTGCCTTTTTTATTTATTTCCGATGCAGTTTCTGTGTTTCATCGTCAATAAGAAGGTCAGAGGGATACAGTAATTCTGAAGTTAAGCATCGGAATCTATGACTAGTGTCACAGGAATGGTTCAAAGCATAGTCAGTAAGAAGAGTCAGTCCTCTTGTACTTAGGTCGGTATTGTGCCTTTTGTATTCAATTCCGATGCAATTTCTGTGTTTCATCGTCAATGAGAGGGTCCAAGGGATACAGTAAACCTGAAGTGAAGCATCGGAATCTATGACTAGTGTCACAGGAATGGTTTAAAACATAGACAGTAAGAAGAGTCAGTCTTCTTGTACTTAAGTCGTCATTGTGCCTATTGTATTTAATTCCAATGCAATTTCTGTGTTTCATCGTCAATAAGAAGGTCATAGGGATACAGTAAAACTGGAGTGAAGCATCGGAATCTATAACTAGTGTCACAGGGATGGTTCAAAACATAGACAGTAAGAAGAATCAGTCTTCTTGTACTTAAGTCGGCATTGTGCCTTTTGTATTTAATTCCGATGCAATTTCTGTGTTTCATCGTCAATAAGAAGGTCCAAGGGATACAGTAAACCTGGAGTGAAGCATCGGAATCTATAACTAGTGTCACGGGGACGGTTCAAAACATAGACAGTAAGATGAGTCAGTATTCTTGTACATAAGTCGGCATTGTGCCTTTTCTATTTAATTCCGATGCAATTTCTGTGTTACATCGTCAATAAGAAGCTCCAAGGGATACAGTAAACCGGAAGTGAAGCATCGGAAACTATAACTAGTGTCACAGGAATGGTTCAAAACACAGACAGTAAGAAGAGTCAGACTCCTTTTACTGAAGTCGGCATTGTGCGTTTTGTATTTAATTCCGATGCAATTTCTGTGTTTCATCGTCAATAAGAAGGTCCAAGGGATACAGTAAACCTGGAGTGAAGCAACAGACTCTACAACTAGTGCCACAGGAATGGTTCAAAACATTGACAGTAAGAAGAGTCAGACTTCTTGTACTTAATTCAGCATTGAGCCTTTTGTATTTAATTCCGATGCAATTTCTGTGTTTCATCGTCAATAAGAAGATCCAAGTGATACAGTAATCCTGAAGTTAAGAATCGGAATCTATAACTAGTGTCACAGGAATGGTTCAAAGCATAGTCGGTAAGAAGAGTCAGTCTTCTTGTAGTTAAGTCGGCATTGTGCCTTTTCTATTTCATTCCGAAGCAATTTCTGTGTTTCATCGTCAATAAGAAGGTCCAAGGGATACAGTAAACCTGAAATGAACCATCGGAATCTATAACTAGTGTCACAGGAATGGTTCAAAACATAGACAGTAGGAAAAGTCAGTCTACATGTACTTAAGTCGGCATTGTGCCTTTTGTATTTAATTCCAATGCAATTTCTGTGTTTCATCGTCAATAAGAAAGTCAGGGGGATACAGTAAACCTGAAGTGAAGCATCGGAATCTATAACTCGTATCACAGGCATGGTTCAAAACATAGACAGTAGGAAAAGTCAGTCTACATGTACTTAAGTCGGCATTGTGCCTTTTGTATTTAATTCCGATACAATTTCTGAGTTTCATCGTCAATAAGATGGTCAGAGGGATACAGTAAATCTGATGTGAAGCATCGGAATCTATAACTAGTGTCACAGGAATAGTTCAAAACATAGTTAGTAAGAAGAGTCAGTGTTCTTGTACTTAAGTCTGCTTTGTGCCTATTGTATATAATTCCGATGCAATTTCTGTGTTTCATCGTCAATAAGAAGGTCCAAGGGATACAGTAGACCTGAATTGTAGCATCGGAATCTATAACTCGTCTCATGGAATGGTTCAAAACATAGACAGTAAGAAGAGTCAGTCTTCTTGTACCTAAGTCGGCATTGTGCCTTTTGTATTTAATTCCGATGCAATTTCTGTGTTTCATCGTCAATAAGAAGGTCAGAGGGATAAAGTAAACCTGAAGTGAAGCATCGGAATCTATAACTAGAGTCACAGGAATGGTTCAAACATAGACAGTAAGAAGAGTCAGTCTTCTTGTACTTAAGTCATCTTTGTGCCTTTTCTATTTAATTCTGATGCAATTTCTGTGTTTCATCGTCAATAAGAAGGTCCAAGGGATACAGTAAACCTGGAGTGAAGCACCGGAATCTATAACTAGTGTCACAGGAATGGTTCTAAACATAGACTGTCGGAAGAGTCAGTCTTCTTGTACATTAGTCGGCATTGTGCCATTTGTATTTAATTCCGATGCAATTTCTGTGTTTCATCGTCAATAAGAAGGTCCAAGGGATACAGTAAACCTGGAGTGAAGCATCGGAATCTATAACTAGTGTCACAGGAATGGTTCAAAGCATAGACAGTAGGAAGAGTCAGTCTTCTAGTACTTAAGTCGGCATTGTGCTTTTCTATTTAATTCCGATGCAATTTCTGTGTTTCATTGTCAATAAGACTGTCAGGGGTATACAGTAAACCTGAAGTGAAGCATCGGAATCTATAACTAGTGGCACAGGAATGGTTCATAACATAGACAGTTGGAAGAGTCAGCCTTCTTGTACTTAATTCGGCGTTGTGCCTTTTGTATCTAATTCAGATGCAATATCTGTTTTTCATCGTCAATAAAATGGTCCAAGGGATACAGTAAACCTGAAATGAACGATCGGAATCCATAACAAGTGTCACAGGAATGGTTCAAATCATAGACAGTAGGAAAAGTCAGTCTACATGTTCTTAAGTCGGCATTGTGCCTTTTGTATTTAATTCCGATGCAATTTCTGTGTTTCATCGTCAATAGGTAGGTCAGAAGGATACATAAACCTGATGTGAAGCATCGGAATCTATAACTAGTGTCACAGGAATGATTCAAAACATAGACAGTAAGAAGAGTCAGTCTTCTTGTACTTAAGTCGGCGTTGTGCCTTTTGTATTTATTTCAGATAATTTCTGTGTTTCATCTTCAGTAAGAATGTCCAAGGGATACAGTAAACCTGGAGTGTAGCACTGGAATCTATAACTAGTGCCACAGGAATGGTTCGAAACATAGACTGTCAGAAGAGTCAGTCTTCTTGTACTTTAGTCGGCATTGTGCCTTTTGTATTTAATTCCGATGCAGTTTCTGTGTTTCATCGTCAATAAGAAGGTCAGAGGGATACAGTAATCCTGAAGATAAGCATCGGAATCTATGACTAGTGTCACAGGAATGGTTCAAAACATAGTCAGTAAGAAGAGTCAGTCCTCTTGTACTTAAGTCGGTATTGTGCCTTTTGTATTTAATTCCGATGCAATTTCTGTGTTTCATCGTCAATAAGAGATTCCAAGGGATACAGTAAAGCTGAAGTGACTCATCGGAATCTATGACTATTGTCACAGGAATGGTTCAAAACATAGACAGTAGGAAGAGTCAGTCTTCTTGTACTTAAGTCGGCATTGTGCCTATTGTATTTAATTCCGATGCAATTTCTGTGTTTCATCGTCAATAAGAAGGTCATAGGGATACAGTAAACCTGGAGTGAAGCATCGGAATCTATAACTAGTGTCACAGGGATGGTTCAAACATAGACAGTAAGAATAATCATTCTTCTTGTACTTTAGTCGTCATTGTGCCTTTTGTATTTAATTCCGATGCAATTTCAGTGTTTCATCGTCAATAAGAAGGTCCAACGGATACAGTAAACCTGGAGTGAAGCATCGGAATCTATAACTAGAGTCACAGGGACGGTTAAAAACATAGACAGTAAGATGGGTCAGTATTCTTGTACATAAGTCGGCATTGTGCCTTTTCTATTTAATTCCGATGCAATTTCTGTGTTACATCGTCAATAAGAAGGCCCAAGGGATACAGTAAACGGGAAGTGAAGCATCGGAAACTATAACTAGTGTCACAGGAATGGTTCAAATCACAGACAGTAAGAAGAGTCAGACTCCTTTTACTGAAGTCGGCATTGTGCCTTTTGTCTTTAATTCCGATGCAATTTCTGTGTTTCATCGTCAATAAGAAGGTCCAAGGGATACAGTAAACCTGGAGTGAAGCATCAGACTCTACAACTAATGCCACAGGAATGGTTCAAAACATTGACAGTAAGAAGAGTCAGACTTCTTGTACTTAATTCAGCATTGAGCCTTTTGTATTTAATTCCGATGCAATTTCTGTGTTTCATCGTCAATAAGAAGATCCAAGTGATACAGTAATCCTGAAGTTAAGCATCGGAATCTATAACTAGTGTCACAGGAATGGTTCAAAGCATAGTCGGTAAGAAGAGTCAGTCTTCTTGTAGTTTAGTCGGCATTGTGCCTTTTCTATTTCATTCCGATGCAATTTCTGTGTTTCATCGTCAATAAGAAGGTCCAAGGGATACAGTAAACCTGAAATGAACCATCGGAATCTATAACTAGTGTCACAGGAATTTTTCAAAACATAGACAGTAGGAAAAGGAAGTCTACATGTACTTAAGACGGCATTGTGCCTTTTGTATTTAATTATAATGCAATTTCTGTGTTTCATCGTCAATAAGAAAGTCAGGGGGATAGAGTAAACCTGAAGTGAAGCATCGGAATCTATAACTCGTATCACAGGCATGGTTCAAAACATAGACAGTAGGAAAAGTCAGTCTACATGTACTTAAGCCGGCATTGTGCCTTTTGTATTTAATTCCGATACAATTTCTGAGTTTCATCGTCAATAAGATGGTCAGAGGGATACAGTAAATCTGATGTGAAGCATCGGAATCTATAACTAGTGTCACAGGAATAGTTCAAAACATAGTTAGTAAGAAGAGTCAGTGTTCTTGTACTTAAGTCTGCTTTGTGCCTATTGTATATAATTCCGATGCAATTTCTGTGTTTCATCGTCAATAAGAAGGTCCAAGGGATACAGTAGACCTGAATTGTAGCATCGGAATCTATAACTCGTCTCATGGAATGGTTCAAAACATAGACAGTAAGAAGAGTCAGTCTTCTTGTACCTAAGTCGGCATTGAGCCTTTTGTATTTAATTCCGATGCAATTTCTGTGTTTCATCGTCAATAAGAAGGTCAGAGGGATAAAGTAAACCTGAAGTGAAGCATCGGAATCTATAACTAGAGTCACAGGAATGGTTCAAACATAGACAGTAAGAAGAGTCAGTCTTCTTGTACTTAAGTCATCTTTGTGCCTTTCCTATTTAATTCTGATGCAATTTCTGTGTTTCATCGTCAATAAGAAGGTCCAAGGGATACAGTAAACCTGGAGTGAAGCACCGGAATCTATAACTAGTGTCACAGGAATGGTTCTAAACATAGACTGTCGGAAGAGTCAGTCTTCTTGTACATTAGTCGGCATTGTGCCATTTGTATTTAATTCCGATGCAATTTCTGTGTTTCATCGTCAATAAGAAGGTCCAAGGGATACAGTAAACCTAGAGTGAAGCATCGGAATCTATAACTAGTGTCACAGGAATGGTTCAAAGCATAGACAGTAGGAAGAGTCAGTCTTCTAGTACTTAAGGCGGCATTGTGCATTTCTATTTAATTCCGATGCAATTTCTGTGTTTCATTGTCAATAAGACTGTCAGAGGTATACAGTAAACCTGAAGTGAAGCATCGGAATCTATAACTAGTGGCACAGGAATGGTTCATAACATAGACAGTTGGAAGAGTCAGCCTTCTTGTACTTAATTCGGCGTTGTGCCTTTTGTATTTAATTCAGATGCAATATCTGTTTTTCATCGTCAATAAAATGGTCCAAGGGATACAGTAAACCTGAAATGAACGATCGGAATCCATAACAAGTGTCACAGGAATGGTTCAAATCATTGACAGTAGGAAAAGTCAGTCTACATGTTCTTAAGTCGGCATTGTGCCTTTTGTATTTAATTCCGATGCAATTTCTGTGTTTCATCGTCAATAGGTAGGTCAGAGGGATACATAAACCTGATGTGAAGCATCGGAATCTATAACTAGTGTCACAGGAATGATTCAAAACATAGACAGTAAGAAGAGTCAGTCTTCTTGTACTTAAGTCGGCGTTGTGCCTTTTGTATTTATTTCCGATGCAATTTCTGTGTTTCATCTTCAGTAAGAAGGTCCAAGGGATACAGAAAACCTGGAGTGTAGCACTGGAATCTATAACTAGTGCCACAGGAATGGTTCAAAACATAGACTGTCAGAAGAGTCAGTCTTCTTGTACTTTAGTCGGCATTGTGCCTTTTGTATTTAATTCCGATGCAGTTTCTGTGTTTCATCGTCAATAAGAAGGCCAGAGGGATACAGTAATCCTGAAGATAAGCATCGGAATCTATGACTAGTGTCACAGGAATGGTTCAAAACATAGTCAGTAAGAAGAGTCAGTCCTCTTGTACTTATGTCGGTATTGTGCCTTTTGTATTTATTTCCGATGCAATTTCTGTGTTTCATCGTCAATAAGAGATTCCAAGGGATACAGTAAAGCTGAAGTGATTCATCGGAATCTATGACTAGTGTCACAGGAATGGTTCAAAACATAGACAGTAGGAAGAGTCAGTCTTCTTGTACTTATGTCGGCATTGTGCCTATTGTATTTAATTCCGATGCAATTTCTGTGTTTCATCGTCAATAAGAAGGTCATAGGGATACAGTAAACCTGGAGTGAAGCATCGGAATCTATAACTAGTGTCACAGGGATTGTTTAAACATAGACAGTAAGAATAATCATTCTTCTTGTACTTTAGTCGTCATTGTGCCTTTTGTATTTAATTCCGATGCAATTTCTGTGTTTCATCGTCAATAAGAAGGTCCAACGGATACAGTAAACCTGGAGTGAAGCATCGGAATCTATAACTAGTGTCACAGGGACGGTTAAAAACATAGACAGTAAGATGGGTCAGTATTCTTGTACATAAGTCGGCATTGTGCCTTTTCTATTTAATTCCGATGCAATTTCTGTGTTACATCGTCAATAAGAAGGCCCAAGGGATACAGTAAACGGGAAGTGAAGCATCGGAAACTATAACTAGTGTCACAGGAATGGTTCAAATCACAGACAGTAAGAAGAGTCAGACTCCTTTTACTGAAGTCGGCATTGTGCCTTTTGTCTTTAATTCCGATGCAATTTCTGTGTTTCATCGTCAATGAGAAGGTCCAAGGGATACAGTAAACCTGGAGTGAAGCATCAGACTCTACAACTAATGCCACAGGATTGGTTCAAACAATGACAGTAAGAAGAGTCAGACTTCTTGTACTTAATTCAGCATTGAGCCTTTTGTATTTAATTCCGATGCAATTTCTGTGTTTCATCGTCAATAAGAAGGTCAAGGGATACAGTAATCCTGAAGTTAAGCATCGGAATCTATAACTAGTGTCACAGGAATGGTTCAAAGCATAGTCGGAAAGAAGAGTAAGTCTTCTTGTAGTTAAGTCGGTATTGTGCCTTTTCTATTTCATTCCGATGCAATTTCTGTGTTTCATCGTCAATAAGAAGGTCCAAGGGATACAGTTAACCTGAAATGAACCTTCGGAATCTATAACTAGTGGCACAGGAATGGTTCAAAACATAGACAGTAGGAAAAGTCAGTCTACATGTACTTAAGTCGGCATTGTGGCTTTTGTATTTAATTCCGATGCAATTTCTGTGTTTCATCGTCAATAAGACGGTCAGAGGGATACAGTAAATCTGATGTGAAGCATCGGAATCTATAACTAGTGTCACAACATTAGTTCAAAACATAGTCAGTAAGAAGTGTCAGTCTTCTTGTACTTAAGTCTGCATTGTGCGTATTGTATTTAATTCCGATGCAATTTCTGTGTTTCATCGTCAATATGAAGGTCCACGGGATACAGTAGACCTGAATTGAAGCATCGGAATCTATAACTAGTGTAACAGGAATGGTTCAAAACATAGACAGTAAGAAGAGTCAGTCTTCTTATACTTAAGTGGGCATTGTGCCTTTTGTATTTAATTCCGATGCAATTTCTGTGTTTCATCGTCAATAAGAAGGTCAGAGGGATACAGTAAACCTGAAGTGCAGCAACGGAATCTATAACTAGTGTCACAGGCATGGTTCAAAACATAGACAGTAGGAAAAGTCAGTCTACATGTACTTAAGTCGGCATTGTGCCTTTTGAATTTAATTCCGATGCAATTTCTGTGTTTCATCGTCAATAAGATGGTCAGAGGGATACAGTAAATCTGATGTGAAGCATCGGAATCTATAACTAGTGTCACAGGAATAGTTCAAAACATAGTCAGTAAGAGGAGTCAGTCTTCTTGTACTTAAGTCTGCTTTGTGCCTATTGTATTTAATTCCGATGCAATTTCTGTGTTTCATCGTCAATTAGAACGTCCAAGGGATGCAGTAGACCTGAATTGTAGCATCGGAATCTATAACTAGTGTCACAGGAATGGTTCAAAACATCGACAGTAAGAAGAGTCAGTCTTCTTGTACTTAAGTCGGCATTGTGCCTTTTGTATTTAATTCCGATCCAATTGCTGTGTTTCATCGTCAATACGAAGGTCAGAGGGATACAGTAAACCTGAAGTGAAGCATCGGAATCTATAACTAGAGTCACAGGAATGGTTCAAAACATATACAGTAAGAAAAGTCAGTCTTCTTGTACTTAAGTCATCATTGTGCCTTTTCTATTTAATTCTGATGCAATTTCTGTGTTTCATCGTCAATAAGAAGGTCCAAGGGATACAGTAAACCTGGAGTGAATCACCTGAATCTATAACTAGTGTCACAGGAATGGTTCTAAACATAGTCTGTCGGAAGAGTCAGTCTTCTTGTACATTAGTCGGCATTGTGCCTTTTGTATTTAATTCCGATGCAATTTCTGTGTTTCATCGTCAATAAGAAGGTCCAAGGGATACAGTAAACCTGGAGTGAAGCATCGGAATCTATAACTAGTGACACAGGAATGGTTCATAACATAGACAGTAGGAAGAGTCAGTCTTCTAGTACTTAAGTCGGCATTGTGCCTTTTCTATTTAATTCCGATGCAATTTCTGTGTTTCATTGTCAATAAGACGGTCAGAGGGATACAGTAAACCTGAAGTGAAGCATCGGAACCTATAACTAGTGGCACAGGAATGGTTCAAAGCATAGACAGTTGGAAGAGTCAGCCTTCTTGTACTTTCATTCGACATTGTGACTTTTGTATTTAATTCTGATGCAATATCTGTGTTTCATCGTCAATAAGAAGGTCCAAGGGATACAGTAAACCTGAAGTGAACGATCGGACTCCATAACTAGTGTCACAGGAATGGTTAAAATCATAGACAGTAGGAAAAGTCGGTCTACATGTACTTATGTCGGCATTGTGCCTTTTGTATCTAATTCCGATGCAATTTCTGTGTTTCATCGTCAACAGGAAGGTCAGAGGGATACATAAACCTGATGTGAAGCATCGGAATCTATAACTAGTGTCACAGGAATGGTTCAAAACATAGACAGTAAGAAGAGTCAGTCTTCTTGTACTTTAGTCGGCATTGTGTCTTTTGTATTTAATTCCGATGCAGTTTCTGTGTTTCATCGTCAATAAGAAGGTCAGAGGGATACAGTAATCCTGAAGTTAAGCATCGGAATCTATGACTAGTGTCACAGGAATGGTTCAAAAAATAGTCAGTAAGAAGAGTCAGTCCTCTTGTACTTAAGTCGGTATTGTGCCTTTTGTATTTTATTCCGATGAAATTTCTGTGTTTCAAAGTCAATAAGAAGGTCGGAGGGATACAGTAATCCTGAAGTGAAGCATCGAAATCTATAACTAGTGTCACAGGGATGGTTCAAAACATAGACAGTAACAAGAATCAGTCTTCATGTACTTAAGTCGGCATTGTGCCTTTTGTATTTAATTCCGATGCAATTTCTGTGTTTAATCGTCAATAAGGAGGTCAGAGGGAAACAGTAATCCTGAAGTGAAGCATCGGAATCTATAACTAGTGGCACAGGAGTGGTTCAAAACATAGACAGTCGGAAGAGTCAGCCTTCTTGTACTTAATTCGGCATTGTGCTTTTTGTATTTAATTCCAATGCAATTTCTGTGTTTCATCGTCAATACGAAGGTCAGAGGGATACAGTAAACCTGAAGTGAAGCATCGGAATCTATAACTGGAGTCGCAGGAATGATTCAAAACATGTACAGTAAGAAGAGTCAGTCTTCTTGTACTTAAGTCATCATTGTGCCTTTTCTATTTAATTCTGATGCAATCTCTGAGTCTCATCGTCAATAAGAAGGTCCAAGGGATACAGTAAACCTGGAGTGAAGCACCGGAATCTATAACTAGTGTCACAAGAATGGTTCTAAACATAGTCTGTCGGAAGAGTCAGTCTTCTTGTACATTAGTCGGCATTGTGCCTTTTGTATTTAATTCCGGTGCAATTTCTGTGTTTCATCGTCAATAAGAAGGTCAGAGGGATACAGTAATCCTGAAGTTAAGCATCGGAATCTATGACTAGTGTCACAGGAATCGTTCAAAACATAGTCAGTAAGAAGAGTCAGTCCTCTTGTACTTAAGTCGGTATTATGCCTCTTGTATTTTATTCCGATGAAATTTCTGTGTTTCATCGTCAATAAGAAGGTCGGAGGGATACAGTAATCCTGAAGTGAAGCATTGGAATCTATAACTAGTGTCACAGGGATGGTTCAAAGCATAGACAGTAACAAGAATCAGTCTTCATGTACTTAAGTCGGCATTGTGCCTTTTGTATTTAATTCCGATGCAATTTCTGTGTTTCATCGTCAATAAGGAGGTCAGAGGGATACAGTAATCCTGAAGTGAAGCATCGGAATCTATGACTAGTGTCACAGGAATGGTACAAAACATAGTCAGTAAGAAGAGTCAGACTTCTTTTACTTAAGTCGGCATTGTGCATTTGTATTTAATTCCGATGCAATTTCTGTGTTGCATCGTCAATAAGAAGGTCCAAGGGAGACAGTTAACCTGGAGTGATCATCGGAGTCTATAACTAGTGTCACAGGAATGCTTCAAAACATAGTCAGTAAGAAGAGTCAGTCTTCTTGTACTTAAATCAGCATTGTGCTCACTGTATTTATTTCCGATGCAATTTCTGTATTTCATAGTCAATAAGAAGGTCCAAGGGATACAGTAAACCTGGAGTGAAGCATCGGATTCTATAACTAGTGTCACAGTGACGGTTCAAAACATAGACAGTAAGATGAGTCAGTATTCTTGTACTTAAGTCGGCATTGTGCCTTTTCTGTTTAATTCCGACGCAAATTCTGTGTTTCATCGTCAATAAGAAGGTCCAAGGGATACAGTAAACCTGAAGTGAAGCATCGGAATCTATAACTAGTGTCACAGGAATGGTTCAAAACATAGTCAGTAAAAATGAGTCAGTCTTCTTGTACTTAAGTCATCATTGTGTAATTTCTATTTAATTCTGATGCAATTTCTGTGTTTCATCGTGAATAAGAAGGTTCAAGGGATACAGTAAACCTGGAGTGAAGCATCGGAATCTATAACTAGTGTCACAGGAATGGTTCAAATCACAGACAGTAAGAAGAGTCAGACTTCTTTTACTTAAGCCGGTATTGTGCCTTTTCAATTTAATTCCGATTCAATTTCTGTGTTTCATCGTCAATAAAAAGGGCCAAGGGATACAGTAAACCTGGCGTGAAGCATCGGAGTCTATAACTAGTGTCACAGGAATGGTCCAAGACATAGACAGTAAGAAGAGTCAGTCTTCTTGTACTTAGTTCGGCATTGTGCGTTTTGTATTTAATTCCGATGCAATTTCTGAGTTTCATCGTCACTAAGAACGTCAGAGTGATACAGTAAACCTGATGTGAAGCATCGCAATTTATAACCAGTGTCACAGGAATGGTTCAAATCATAGTCAGTAGGAAGAGTCAGTCTTCTTGTACTTAAGTCGGCATTTAGCCTTTTGTATTTAATTCCAATGCAATTTCTCTGTTTCATCGTCAACAAGAAGGTCAGAGGGATACAGTAATCCTGAAGTGAATCATCGGAATCTATGACTAGTGTCACAGGAATGGTTCAAAACATAATCAGTAAGAAGAGTCAGTCTTCTTGTACTTAAATCGGCATTGTGCTCATTGTATTTAATTCCGATGCAATTTCTGTGTTTCATCGTCTATAAGAAGGTCCAAGGGATACAGTAAACCAGAAGTGAAGCATCGGAATCTATAACTAGTGTCACAGGAATGGTTCAAATCATAGTCAGTAAGAAGAGTCAGTCTTCTTGTACTTAAGTCATCATTGTGCCTTTTCTATTTAATAGTAATGCAATTTCTGTGTTTCATCGTCAATAAGAAGGTCCAAGGTATACAGTAAACCTGGAGTGAAGCATCGGAATCTATAACTAGTGCCACAGGAATGGTTCAAATCATAGACAGTAAGAAGAGTCAGACTTCTTTTACTTAAATCGGCATTGTGCCTTTTCTATTTAATTCCGATGCAATTTCTGTGTTTCGTCGTCAATAAGAAGGTCAGAGGGATACAGTAAACCTGAAGTGAAGCATCGGAATCTATAACTATTGTCACAGGAATGGTTAAAATCATAGTCAGTAAGAAGAGTCAGTCTTCTTGTACTTAAGTCATCATTGTGCCTTTTCTATTTAATTCTAATGCAATTCCTGTGTTTCATCCCCAATAAGAAGGTCCAAGGGATACAGTAAACCTGAAGTGAAGCATCGGAATAAAAAACTAGTGTCACAGGAATGGTTCAAAACATAGACAATGGGAAGACTCAGTCTTCTTGTACTTAAGTCGGTATTGTGCCTTTTCTATTTCATTCCGATGCAATTTCTGTGTTTCATCGTCAATAAGAAGGACAGAGGGATACAGTAAACCTGAAGTGAAGCATCGGAATCTATAACTAGTGTCACAGGAATGGTTCAAAGCATAGAGAGTTGAAAGATTCAGTCTTCTTGTACTTAAGTCGGCATTGTGCCTTTTCTATTTAATTCCGATGCAATTTCTGTGTTTGATCGCCAATAAGACGGTCAGAGGGATACAGTAAACCTGAAGTGGAGCATCGGAATCTATGACTAGTGTCATAGGAATGGTTCATAACATAGTCAGTAAGAGGAGTCAGTCTTCTTGTACTTAAGTCGCTATTGTGCCTTTTGTATTTAATTCCGATGCAATTTCTGTGTTTCATCGTCAATAAGAAGGTCATAGGTATACAGTAAATTTGAAGTGAAGCATCGGAATCAATGACTAGTGTCACAGGAATGGTTCAAATCATAGACAGTAGGAAGAGTCAGTCTTCTCGTACTTAAGTCGGCATTTTGCCTATTGTATTTAATTCCGATGCAATTTCTGTGTTTCATCGTCAATAAGAAGGTCCAAGGGATACAGTAAACCTCGAGTGAAGCATCGGAATCTATAACTAGTGTCCCAGGGATGGTTCAAAACATAGACAGTAAGAAGAGTCAGTCTTCCTGTACTTAAGTCGACATTGTGCCTTTTGTATTTAATTCCGACGCAATTTCTGTGTTTCATCGTCAATAAGAAGGTCGGAAGGATACAGTAATCCTGAAGTGAAGCATCGGAATCTATGACTAGTGTCACAGGAATGGTTCAAAGCATAGTCAGTAAGATGAGTCAGACTTCTTTTACTTAAGTCGGAATTGTGCATTTGTATTTAACTCCGATGTATTTTCTGTGTTTCATAGTCAATAAGAAGGTCCAAGGGAGACAGTTAACCTGGAGTGATCATCGGAGTCTATAACTAGTGTCACAGGAATGGTTCAAAACATAGTCAGTAAGAAGTGTCAGTCTTCTTGTACTTAAATCGGCATTGAGCTCATTGTATTTAATTCCGATGTAATTTCTGTGTTTCATAGTCAATAAGAAGGTCCAAGGGATACAGTAAAACTGGAGTGAAGCATCGGAATCTATAACTAGTGTCACAGGGACGGTTCAAAACATAGACAGTAAGATGAGTCAGTATTCTTGTACTTAAGTCGGCATTGTGCCTTTTCTGTTTAATTCCGATGCAAATTCTGTGTTTCATCGTCAATAAGAAGGTCCAAGGGATACAGTAAACCTGAAGTGAAGCATCGGAATCTATAACTAGTGTCACAGGAATGGTTCGAAACATAGTCAGTAAAAATGAGTCAGTCTTCTTGTACTTAAGTCATCATTGTGTATTTTCTATTTAATTCTGATGCAATTTCTGTATTCCTCGTCAATAAGAAGGTTCAAGGGATACAGTAAACCTGCAGTGAAGCATCGGAATCTATAACTAGTGTCACAGGAATGGTTCAAATCACAGACAGAAAGAAGAGTCAGACTTCTTTTACTTAAGCCGGTATTGTGCCTTTTGAATTTAATTCCGATTCAATTTCTGTGTTTCATCGTCAATAAAAAGGGCCAAGGCATACAGTAAACCTAAAGTGAAGCATCGGAATCTATAACTAGTGTCACAGGAATGGTTCAAATCATAGTCAGTAAGAAGAGTCAGTCTTCTTGTACTTAAGTCGGCATTGTGCTTTTTGTATTTAATTCTAATGCAATTTCTGTGTTTCATCGTCAATAAGAAGGTCCAAGGGATACAGTAAACCTGGAGTGAAGGATCGGAATCTATAACTAGTGTCACAGGAATGGTTCAAATCATAGACAGTACGAAGAGTCAGACTTCTTTTACTTAAATCGGCATTGTGCCTTTTCTATTTAATTCCGATGCAATTTCTGTGTTTCGTCGTCAATAAAAAGGTCAGAGGGATGCAGTAAACCTAAAGTGAAGCATCGGAATCTAGAAACTAGTGTCACAGGAATGGTTCAAATCATAGTCAGCAAGAAGAGTCAGTCTTCTTGTACTTAAGTCGGCATTGTGCTTTTTGTATTTAATTCCGATGCAATTTCTGTGTTTCATCGTCAATAAGAACGTCCAAGCGATACAGTAAACCTGGAGTGAAGCATCGGAATATATAACTAGTGTCCCAGGGATGGTTCGAAAGCATAGACAGTAAGAAGAGTCAGCCTTATTGTACTTAAGTCGGCATTGTGCCTTTTGTATTTTATTCCGATGCAATTTCTGTGTTTCATCGTCAATAAGAAGGTCAGAGGGATACAGTAATCCTTTAGCGAAGCATCGGAATCTATGACTAGTGTCACAGGAATGGTTCAAAACAGAGTCAGTAAGAAGAGTCAGTCTTCTTGTACTTAAGTCGGTATTGCGCCTTTTGTATTTAATTCCGATGCAATATCTATGTTTCTTCGTCAGTAAGAAGGTCCAAGGGATACAGTAAACCTGAAATGAACCATCGGAATCTATAACTAGTGTCACAGGAATGGTTCAAATCATAGACAGTAGGAAAAGTCAGTCTACATGTACTTAAGTCGGCATTGTGGCTTTTGTATTTAATTCCGATGCAATTTCTGTGTTTCATCGTCAATAAGACGGTCAGAGGGATACAGTAAATCTGATGTGAAGCATCGGAATCTATAACTAGTGTCACAACAACAGTTCAAAACATAGTCAGTAAGAAGTGTCAGTCTTCTTGTACTTAAGTCTGCATTGTGCTTATTGTATTTAATTCCGATCCAATTCTCTTGTTTCATCGTCAATAAGAAGGTCCACGGGATACAGTAGACCAGAATTGAAGCATCGGAATCTATAACTAGTGTAACAGGATTGGTTCAAAACATAGACAGTAAGAAGAGTCAGTCTTCTTGTACTTAAGTGGGCCTTGTGCCTTTTGTATTTAATTCCGATGCAATTTCTGTGTTTCATCGTCAATAAGAAGGTCAGAGGGATACAGTAAACCTGAAGTGCAGCATCGGAATCTATAACTAGTATCACAGGCATGGTTCAAAACATAGACAGTAGGAAAAGTCAGTCTACATGTACTTAAGTTGGCATTGTGCCTTTTGAATTTAATTCCGATGCAATTTCTGTGTTTCATCGTCAATAAGATGGTCAGAGGGATACAGTAAATCTGATGTGAAGCATCGGAATCTATAACTAGTGTCACAGGAATAGTTCAAAACATAGTCAGTAAGAGGAGACAGTCTTCTTGTACTTAAGTCTGCTTTGTGCCTATTGTATTTAATTCCGATGCAATATCTGTGTTTCATCGTCAATAAGAACGTCCAAGGGATGCAGTAGACCTGAATTGTAGCATCGGAATCTATAACTAGTGTCACATGAATGGTTCAAAACATAGACAGTAAGAAGAGTCAGTCTTCTTGTACTTAAGTCGGCATTGTGCCTTTTGTATTTAATTCCGATCCAATTGCTGTGTTTCATCGTCAATACGAAGGTCCAAGGGATACAGTAAACCTGGAGTGAAGCACCGGAATCTATAACTAGTCTGACAGGAATGGTTCTAAACATAGTCTGTCGGAAGAGTCAGTCTTCTTGTACATTAGTCGGCATTATGCCTTTTGTATTTAATTCCGATGCAATTTCTGTGTTTCATCGTCAATAAGAAGGTCCAAGGGGTACAGTAAACCTGGAGTGAAGCATCGGAATGTATAACTAGTGTCACAGGAATGGTTCATAACATAGACAGTAGGAAGAGTCACTCTTCTAGTTCTTAAGTCGGCATTGTGCCTTTTCTATTTAATTCCGATGCAATTTCTGTGTTTCATTGTCAATAAGACGGTCAGAGGGATACAGTAAACCTGAAGTGAAGCATCGGAACCTATAACTAGTGTCACAGGAATGGTTCAAAACATAGACAGTTGGAAGAGTCAGCCTTCATGTACTTAATTCGACATTGTGCCTTTTGTATTTAATTCCGATGCAATATCTGTGTTTCATCATCAATAAGAAGGACCGAGGGATACAGTAAACGTGAAATGAACGATCGGAATCCATAACTAGTGTCACAGGAATGGTTAAAATCATAGACAGTAGGAAAAATCGGTCTACATGTACTTATGTCGGCATTGTGCCTTTTGTATTTAATTCCGATGCAATTTCTGTGTTTCATAGTCAATAGGAAGGTCAGAGGGATACATAAACTTGATGTGAAGCATCGGAATCTATAACTAGTGTCACAGGAATGGTTCAAAACATAGACAGTAAGAAGAGTCAGTCTTCTTGTACTTAAGTCGGCATTGTGCCTTTTGTATTCATTTCCGTAGCAATTTCTGTGTTTCATCGTCAGTAAGAAGATAAAAGGCATACAGTAAACCTGGAGTCTAGCACCGGAATCTATAACTAGTGCCACAGGAATGGTTCAATACATAGACTGTCAGAAGAGTCAGTCTTCATGTACTTTAGTCGGCAATGTGTCTTTTGTATTTAATTCCGATGCAGTTTCTGTGTTTCATCGTCAATAAGAAGGTCAGAGGGATACAGTAAACCTGAAGTTAAGCATCGGAATCTATGACTAGTGTCACAGGAATGGTTCAAAACATAGTCAGTAAGAAGAGTCAGTCCTCTTGTACTTAAGTCGGTATTGTGCCTTTTGTATTTTATTCCGATGAAATATCTGTGTTTCATCGTCAATAAGAAGGTTGGAGGGATACAGTAATCCCGAAGTGAAGCATCGGAATCTATAACTAGTGTCACAGGGATGGTTCAAAACGTAGACAGTAACAAGAATCAGTCTTCATGTACTTAAGTCGGCATTGTGCCTTTTGTATTTAATTCCGATGCAATTTCTGTGTTTCATCGTCAATACGAAGGTCAGAGGGATACAGTAAACCTGAAGTGAAGCATCGGAATCTATAACTGGAGTCACAGGAATGGTTCAAAACATATACAGTAAGAAGAGTCAGTCTTCTTGTACTTAAGTCATCATTGTGCCTTTTCTATTTAATTCTGATGCAATCTCTGTGTTTCATCGTCAATAAGAAGGTCCAAGGGATACAGTAAACCTGGAGTGAAGCACCGGAATCTATAACTAGTGTCACAGGAATGGTTCTAAACATAGTCTGTCGGAAGAGTCAGTCTTCTTGTACATTAGTCGGCATTGTGCCTTTTGTATTTAATACCGATGCAATTTCTGTGTTTCATCGTCAATAAGAAGGTCCAAGGGATACAGTAAACGTGGAGTGAAGCATCGGAATCTATAACTAGTGTCACAGGAATGGTTCAAAACATAGACAGTAGGAAGAGTCAGTCTTCTAGTACTTAAGTCGGCATTGTGCCTTTTCTATTTAATTCCGATGCAATTTCTGTGTTTCATTGTCAATAAGACGGTCAGAGAGATACAGTAAACCTGGAGTGAAGCATCGGAATCTATAACTAGTGTCACAGGGATGGTTCAAAACGTAGACAGTAACAAGAATCAGTCTTCATGTACTTAAGTCGGCATTGTGCCTTTTGTATTTAATTCCGATGCAATTTCTGTCTTTCATCGTCAATAAGGAGGTCAGAGGGATACAGTAATCCTGAAGTGAAGCATCGGAATCTATAACTAGTGGCACAGGAATGGTTCAAAACATAGACAGTTGGAAGAGTCAGCCTTCGAATACTTAATTCGGCATTGTGCTTTTTGTATTTAATTGCGATGCAATTTCAGTGTTTCATCGTCAATACGAAGGTCAGAGGGATACAGTAAACCTGAAGTGAAGCATCGGAATCTATAACTGGAGTCACAGGAATGGTTAAAATCATAGACAGTAGGAAAAGTCGGACTACATGTACTTAAGTCGGCATTGTGCCTTTTATATTTAATTCCGATGCAATTTCTGTGTTTCATCGTCAATAGGAAGGTCAGAGGGATACATAAACCTGATGTGAAGCATCGGAATCTATAACTAGTGTCACAGGAATGGTTCAAAACGTAGACAGTAAGAAGAGTCAGTCTTCTTGTACTTACGTCGGCATTGTGCCTTTTGTATTCATTTCAGTAGCAATTTCTGTGTTTCATCGTCAGTAAGAAGGTCCAAGGCATACAGTAAACCTGGAGTGTAGCACCGGAATCTATAACTAGTGCCACACAATGGTTCAATACATAGACTGTCAGAAGACTCAGTCTTCTTGTACTTTAGTCGGCATTGTGTCTTTTGTATTTAATTCCGATGCAGTTTCTGTGTTTCATCGTCAATAAGAAGGTCAGAGGGATACAGTAATCCTGACGTTAAGCATCGCAATCTATGACTAGTGTCACAGGAATGGTTCAAAACATAGTCAGTAAGAAGAGTCAGTCCTCATGTACTTAAGTCGGTATTGTGCCTTTTGTATTTTATTCCGATGAAATTTCTGTGTTTCATCGTCAATAAGAAGGTCCAAGGGAGACAGTTAACCTGGAGTGATCATCGGAGTCTATAACTAGTGTCACAGGAATGCTTCAAAACATAGTCAGTAAGAAGAGTCAGTCTTCTTGTACTTAAATCGGCATTGTGCTCATTGTATTTAATTCCGGTGCAATTTCTGTGTTTCATAGTCAATAAGAAGGTCCAAGGGATACAGTAAACCTGGAGTGAAGCATCGGAATCTATAACTAGTGTCACATGAATGGTTTAAAACATAGACAGTAAGAAGAGTCAGTCTTCTTGTACTTAAGTCGGCATTGTGCCTTTTGTATTTAATTCCGATCCAATTGCTGTGTTTCATCGTCAATACGAAGGTCCAAGGGATACAGTAAACCTGGAGTGAAGCACCGGAATCTATAACTAGTGTGACAGGAATGGTTCTAAACATAGTCTGTCGGAAGAGTCAGTCTTCTTGTACATTAGTCGGCATTATGCCTTTTGTATTTAATTCCGATGCAATTTCTGTGTTTCATCGTCAATAAGAAGGTCCAAGGGCTACAGTAAACCTGGAGTGAAGCATCGGAATGTATAACTAGTGTCACAGGAATGGTTCATAACATAGACAGTAGGAAGAGTCAGTCTTCTAGTTCTTAAGTCGGCATTGTGCCTTTTCTATTTAATTCCGATGCAATTTCTGTGTTTCATTGTCAATAAGACGGTCAGAGGGATACAGTAAACCTGAAGTGAAGCATCGGAACCTATAACTAGTGTCACAGGAATGGTTCAAAACATAGACAGTTGGAAGAGTCAGCCTTCATGTACTTAATTCGACATTGTGCCTTTTGTATTTAATTCCGATGCAATATCTGTGTTTCATCGTCAATAAGAAGGACCGAGGGATACAGTAAACCTGAAATGAACGATCGGAATCCATAACTAGTGTCACAGGAATGGTTAAAATCATAGACAGTAGGAAAAGTCGGTCTTCTTGTCCTCATGTTGGCATTGTGCCTTTTGTATTTAATTCCGATGCAATTTCTGTGTTTCATCGTCAATAGGAAGGTCAGAGGGATACATAAACTTGATGTGAAGCATCGGAATCTATAACTAGTGTCACAGGAATGGTTCAAAACATAGACAGTAAGAAGAGTCAGTCTTCTTGTACTTAAGTCGGCATTGTGCCTTTTGTATTCATTTCCGTAGCAATTTCTGTGTTTCATCGTCAGTAAGAAGATAAAAGGCATACAGTAAACCTGGAGTGTAGCACCGGAATCTATAACTTGTGCCACAGGAATGGTTCAATACATAGACTGTCAGAAGAGTCAGTCTTCTTGTACTTTAGTCGGCAATGTGTCTTTTGTATTTAATTCCGATGCAGTTTCTGTGTTTCATCGTCAATAAGAAGGTCAGAGGGATACAGTAATCCTGAAGTTAAGCATCGGAATCTATGACTAGTGTCACAGGAATGGTTCAAAACATAGTCAGTAAGAAGAGTCAGTCCTCTTGTACTTAAGTCGGTATTGTGCCTTTTGTATTTTATTCCGATGAAATATCTGTGTTTCATCGTCAATAAGAAGGTTGGAGGGATACAGTAATCCCGAAGTGAAGCATCGGAATCTATAACTAGTGTCACAGGGATGGTTCAAAACGTAGACAGTAACAAGAATCAGTCTTCATGTACTTAAGTCGGCATTGTGCCTTTTGTATTTAATTCCGATGCAATTTCTGTGTTTCATCGTCAATACGAAGGTCAGAGGGATACAGTAAACCTGAAGTGAAGCATCGGAATCTATAACTGGAGTCACAGGAATGGTTCAAAACATATACAGTAAGAAGAGTCAGTCTTCTTGTACTTAAGTCATCATTGTGCCTTTTCTATTTAATTCTGATGCAATCTCTGTGTTTCATCGTCAATAAGAAGGTCCAAGGGATACAGTAAACCTGGAGTGAAGCACCGGAATCTATAACTAGTGTCACAGGAATGGTTCTAAACATAGTCTTTCGGAAGAGTCAGTCTTCTTGTACATTAGTCGGCATTGTGCCTTTTGTATTTAATACCGATGCAATTTCTGTGTTTCATCGTCAATAAGAAGGTCCAAGGGATACAGTAAACGTGGAGTGAAGCATCGGAATCTATAACTAGTGTCACAGGAATGGTTCTAAACATAGACAGTAGGAAGAGTCAGTCTTCTAGTACTTAAGTCGGCATTGTGCCTTTTCTATTTAATTCCGATGCAATTTCTGTGTTTCATTGTCAATAAGACGGTCAGAGAGATACAGTAAACCTGGAGTGAAGCATCGGAATCTATAACTAGTGTCACAGGGATGGTTCAAAACGTAGACAGTAACAAGAATCAGTCTTCATGTACTTAAGTCGGCATTGTGCCTTTTGTATTTAATTCCGATGCAATTTCTGTGTTTCATCGTCAATAAGGAGGTCAGAGGGATACAGTAATCCTGAAGTGAAGCATCGGAATCTATAACTAGTGGCACAGGAATGGTTCAAAACATAGACAGTTGGAAGAGTCAGCCTTCGAATACTTAATTCGGCATTGTGCTTTTTGTATTTAATTGCGATGCAATTTCAGTGTTTCATCGTCAATACGAAGGTCAGAGGGATACAGTAAACCTGAAGTGAAGCATCGGAATCTATAACTGGAGTCACAGGAATGGTTAAAATCATAGACAGTAGGAAAAGTCGGTCTACATGTACTTAAGTCGGCATTGTGCCTTTTATATTTAATTCCGATGCAATTTCTGTGTTTCATCGTCAATAGGAAGGTCAGAGGGATACATAAACCTGATGTGAAGCATCGGAATCTATAACTAGTGTCACAGGAATGGTTGAAAACGTAGACAGTAAGAAGAGTCAGTCTTCTTGTACTTACGTCGGCATTGTGCCTTTTGTATTCATTTCAGTAGCAATTTCTGTGTTTCATCGTCAGTAAGAAGGTCCAAGGCATACAGTAAACCAGGAGTGTAGCACCGGAATCTATAACTAGTGCCACACAATGGTTCAATACATAGACTGTCAGAAGACTCAGTCTTCTTGTACTTTAGTCGGCATTGTGTCTTTTGTATTTAATTCCGATGCAGTTTCTGTGTTTCATCGTCAATAAGAAGGTCAGAGGGATACAGTAATCCTGACGTTAAGCATCGCAATCTATGACTAGTGTCACAGGCATGGTTCAAAACATAGTCAGTAAGAAGAGTCAGTCCTCATGTACTTAAGTCGGTATTGTGCATTTTGTATTTTATTCCGATGAAATTTCTGTGTTTCATCGTCAATAAGAAGGTCCAAGGGAGACAGTTAACCTGGAGTGATCATCGGAGTCTATAACTAGTGTCACAGGAATGCTTCAAAACATAGTCAGTAAGAAGAGTCAGTCTTCTTGTACTTAAATCGGCATTGTGCTCATTGTATTTAATTCCGATGCAATTTCTGTGTTTCATAGTCAATAAGAAGGTCCAAGGGATACAGTAAACCTGGAGTGAAGCATCGGAATCTATAACTAGTGTCACAGGGACGGTTCAAAACATACACAGTAAGATGAGTCAGTATTCTTGTACTTAAGTCGGCATTGTGCCTTTTCTGTTTAATTCCGACGCAAATTCTGTGTTTCATCGTCAATAAGAAGGTCCAAGGGATACAGTAAACCTGAAGTGAAGCATCGGAATCTGTAACTAGTGTCACAGGAATTGTTCAAAGCATAGTCAGTAAAAATGAGTCAGTCTTCTTGTACTTAAGTCATCATTGTGTAATATCTATTTAATTCTGATGCAATTTCTGTGTTTCATCGTGAAAAAGAAGGTTCATGGGATACAGTAAACCTGGAGTGAAGCATCGGAATCTATAACTAGTGTCACAGGAATGGTTCAAATCACAGACAGTAAGAAGAGTCAGACTTCTGTTACTTAAGCCGGTATTGTGCCTTTTGAATTTCATTCCGATTCAATTTCCGTGTTTCATCGTCAACAAAAAGGGCCAAGGGATACAGTAAACCTGGCGTGAAGCATCGGAGTCTATAACTAGTGTCACAGGAATGGTTCAAGACATAGACAGTAAGAAGAGTCAGTCTTCTTGTACTTAGTTCGGCATTGTGCGTTATGTATTTAATTCCGATGCAAGTTCTGAGTTTCATCGTCAATAAGAACGTCAGAGTGATACAGTAAACCTGATGTGAAGCATCGGAATTTATAACCAGTGTCACAGGAATGGTTCAAATCATAGACAGTAGGAAGAGTCAGTCTTTTTGTAATTAGGTCGGCATTTAGCCTTTTGTATTTAATTCCAATGCTATTTGTGTGTTTCATCGTCAACAAGAAGGTCAGAGGGATACAGTAATCCTGAAGTGAATCATCGGAATCTATGACTAGTGTCACAGGAATGGTTCAAAACATAGTCAGTAAGAAGAGTCAGTCTTCTTGTACTTAAATCGGCATTGTGCTCATTGTATTTAATTCCGATGCAATTTCTGAGTTTCATCGTCAATAAGAAGGTCCAAGAGATACAGTAAACCAGAAGTGAAGCATCGGAATCAATAACTAGTGTCACAGGAATGGTTCAAATCATAGTCAGTAAGAAGAGTCAGTCTTCTTGTACTTAAGACATCATTGTGCCTTTTCTATTTAATTCTAATGCAATATCTGTGTTTCATCGTCAATAAGAAGGTCCAAGGTATACAGTAAACCTGAAGTGAAGCATCGGAATCTATAACTAGTGTCACAGGAATGGTTAAAATCATAGTCAGTAAGAAGAGTCAGTCTTCTTGTACTTAAGTCATCATTGTGCCTCTTCTATTTAATTCTAATGCAATTCCTGTGTTTCATCGTCAATAAGAAGGTCCAAGGGATACAGTAATCCTGAAGTGAAGCATCGGAATAGAAAACTAGTGTCACAGGAATGGTTCAAAACATAGACAGTGGGAAGACTCAGTCTTCTTGTACTTAAGTCGGTATTGTGCCTATTCTATTTCATTCCTATGCAATTTCTGTGTTTCATCGTCAATAAGAAGGACAGAGGGATACAGTAAACCTGAAGTGAAGCATCGGAAACTATAACTAGTGTCACAGGAATGGTTCAAAGCATAGAGAGTTGGAAGATTCAGTCTTCTTGTACTTAAGTCGGCATTGTGCCTTTTCTATTTAATTCCGATGCAATTTCTGTGTTTGATCGTCAATAAGACTATCAGAGGGATACAGTAAACCTGAAGTGGAGCATCAAAATCTGTGACTAGTGTCATAGGAATGGTTCAAAGCATAGTCAGTAAGAAGAGTTAGTCTTCTTGTACTTAAGTCGGTATTGTGCCTTTTGTATTTAATTCCGAAGCAATTTCTGTGTTTCATCGTCAATAAGAAGGTCCAAGGGTTACAGTAAACCTGGAGTGAAGCATCGGCATCTATAACTAGTGTCACAGGGACGGTTCATAACATACACAGTAAGATGAGTCAGTATTCTTGTACTTAAGTCGGCATTGTGCCTTTTCTGTTTAATTCCGACGCAAATTCTGTGTTTCATCGTCAATAAGAAGGTCCAAGGGATACAGTAAACCTGAAGTGAAGCATCGGAATCTGTAACTAGTGTCACAGGAATGGTTCAAAGCATAGTCAGTAAAAATGAGTCAGTCTTCTTGTACTTAAGTCATCATTGTGTAATATCTATTTAATTCTGATGCAATTTCTGTGTTTCATCGTGAAAAAGAAGGTTCATGGGATACAGTAAACCTGGAGTGAAGCATCGGAATCTATAACTAGTGTCACAGGAATGGTTCAAATCATAGACAGTAAGAAGAGTCAGACTTCTGTTACTTAAGCCGGTATTGTGCCTTTTGAATTTAATTCCGATTCAATTTCCGTGTTTCATCGTCAACAAAAAGGGCCAAGGGATACAGTAAACCTGGCGTGAAGCATCGGAGTCTATAACTAGTGTCACAGGAATGGTTCAAGACATAGACAGTAAGAAGAGTCAGTCTTCTTGTACTTAGTTCGGCATTGTGCGTTATGTATTTAATTCCGATGCAAGTTCTGAGTTTCATCGTCAATAAGAACGTCAGAGTGATACAGTAAACCTGATGTGAAGCATCGGAATTTATAACCAGTGTCACAGGAATGGTTCAAATCATAGACAGTAGGAAGAGTCAGTCTTTTTGTAATTAGGTCGGCATTTAGCCTTTTGTATTTAATTCCAATGCTATTTGTGTGTTTCATCGTCAACAAGAAGGTCAGAGGGATACAGTAATCCTGAAGTGAATCATCGGAATCTATGACTAGTGTCACAGGAATGGTTCAAAACATAGTCAGTAAGAAGAGTCAGTCTTCTTGTACTTAAATCGGCATTGTGCTCATTGTATTTAATTCCGATGCAATTTCTGAGTTTCATCGTCAATAAGAAGGTCCAAGAGATACAGTAAACCAGAAGTGAAGCATCGAAATCTATAACTAGTGTCACAGGAATGGTTCAAATCATAGTCAGTAAGAAGAGTCAGTCTTCTTGTACTTAAGACATCATTGTGCCTTTTCTATTTAATTCTAATGCAATATCTGTGTTTCATCGTCAATAAGAAGGTCCAAGGTATACAGTAAACCTGAAGTGAAGCATCGGAATCTATAACTAGTGTCACAGGAATGGTTAAAATCATAGTCAGTAATAAGAGTCAGTCTTCTTGTACTTAAGTCATCATTGTGCCTTTTCTATTTAATTCTAATGCAATTCCTGTGTTTCATCGTCAATAAGAAGGTCCAAGGGATACAGTAATCCTGAAGTGAAGCATCGGAATAGAAAACTAGTGTCACAGGAATGGTTCAAAACATAGACAGTGGGAAGACTCAGTCTTCTTGTACTTAAGTCGGTATTGTGCCTATTCTATTTCATTCCTATGCAATTTCTGTGTTTCATCGTCAATAAGAAGGACAGAGGGATACAGTAAACCTGAAGTGAAGCATCGGAAACTATAACTAGTGTCACAGGAATGGTTCAAAGCATAGAGAGTTGGAAGATTCAGTCTTCTTGTACTTAAGTCGGCATTGTACCTTTTCTATTTAATTCCGATGCAATTTCTGTGTTTGATCGTCAATAAGACGGTCAGAGGGATACAGTAAACCTGAAGTGAAGCATCGGAATCTATAACTAGTGTCACAGGAATGGTTCAAAACATAGACAGTAAGAAGAGTCAGACTTCTTTTACTTAAGTCGGCATTGTGCCTTTTGTATTTAATTCCGATGCAATTTCTGTGTTTCATCGTCAATAAGAAGGTCCAAGGGATACAGTAAACCTGGAGTGAAGCATCGGAGTCTATAACTAGTGTCACAGGAATGGTTCAAAACATAGACAGTAAGAAGAGTCAGTCTTCTTGTACTTAGTTCGGCATTGTGCCTTTTGTATTTAATTCTGAAGCAATTTCAGTGTTTCGTCGTCAATAAGAAGGTCAGAGGGATACAGTAAACCTAAAGTGAAGCATCGGAATCTATAACTAGTGTCACAGGAGTGGTTCCAAACATAGTCACTAAGAAGAGTCACTCTTCTTGTACTTAAGTCGGCTTTGTGCTTTTTGTATTTAATTCCGATGCAATTTCTGTGTTTCATCGTCAATTAGAAGGTCTAAGAGATACAGTAAACCTGGAGTGAAGCATAGGAGTCTATAACTAGTGTCACAGGAATGGTTCAAAACATAGACAGTAAGAAGAGTCAGTCTTCTTGTACTTAATTCGGCATTGGC